>NW_007579031.1:0-17713 GCF_000690725.1 Stegastes partitus | reverse complement strand
GGAGGAAGCCGGAGAACCCGGAGAGAACCCACGCTGCACGGGGAGAACATGTAAACTCCACGCAGAAAGATTCCAGTGCCCCACCGGGACGCGAACCGGCAACCTTCTTGCTGCGAGGCAACAGTGCTGCCAACTGCGCCACCCTGCAGAAGAACTGGGAACCACTAATCTTTACTCAACAATGAATACACTGCCGATCAGAGATCACTTTTCACCTGAGAGGAATAAGCGTGCTCAAAGGGAAAAGGTTGGATTCATTGATCTTCTCTGTGTAAGATGTTCATCTTATTACCTGAGGTGCCTTCAGATGATCTAAGTTGTAAATTGGCACCATGTAAATAAAACTGAATCAAATGTATAAACATGCACAACGTCAAAAGATGTAACTTGTCTGGCTGTTGGGAAACTACAGATGCTCATTCTCTCATTTGAGCTCAAAAACTGAGGTTCAGTCTTTTTAAATTCACTGACAATGAAGACGATGTGATCAAACTTGAATTTTTCTATTCTGAATTTTGACTCATCCTGCCTTTGGTGTTTCCTGATTGTGTGTGTATATGTAGTAGTATATCCAAATGTTGTTGCAATAATACAAGCGAGATCTAATAGAGCTAATGGAGTTACTTATCTTTTCAGAACATCCATATTTGTACCTTTGGTTTCTAACTTCTTTAGTATGTGAACCTTAAATTTGTTGAGATGCATTACTATTCATTACTACTCATTACTTCTCTTCCTTTATTCTATTTTTTATTTTTATTTGTGTAGGATTTCTACAGCCTGGAATGAAAAAGAGTTAGTCTGAATCTGATCCACGTCCTGAATAAATACCAGGCCAACCAAAAAAAAGCTGAAAGGCTGAAAAAGCAGAGAGATGTCTGCTTTCATGTGTGAAATTTTGGAAATTGGAATTTTGGAATTTGAAGAAAAAGCTGATCTCGTTCCAATGAATGAAAGCCAATAAATTTGAGAATTTTTAAAATACAAGCTGGTTAAAATTCATTGGTGTTTATATTATTACTTTTGTTATTAGTGAGATGTTGTCAGAGCATCTTTGCATGTAATCAACATGTGAGTTAATCATTTTGAGGTTTGCTTTTGGTGGTTATTAAAGTTAAATAAAAACAAAGCTTGCTGATGCTGTAAACCAACTTAAATCACAATTTTACAATTAAAAAAACACAATAAATACGATTAATACTGTAGATAAAGTTGATTTATTAAATCTGTTCATTTATGTGGATTCTTGCAGCTCTACTATCCTGAATTAAATAGTTATTGCATTGTTTTTGCACCTCTATCTGACAAGAATGACTTTTCTTAGTTCCTTCTGTCAGCTGATTGACACATCAGCTGTCCAATCAAATCACTCGCGTCAGCCAATCAGAATGAACCGGAGGCGGGGCTTATCTGATGACCGCAATGTCCAGCCAGGTGCGTTGAGACGCTTCACACTAAAGTGGACTCAGGTGTGCTGCCGGTTAGTTTAGTTCATTTACACAGTCAGGCCTCAGTTTAAAGACTAAATTGGAGTTTTATAGTTGTTGTTGTTGTTGTCGTCTGTGTGGCTTTAATTGGAGCAGAGAACATTAGAAGAGCTGACTGGCTGGTTGCGGCGTTCAAGGCTTGAAATGTTTGGTAAGTGTTCGCTTGTTTGCGTCTTTTTTTCAGATACTGCTGAAAAAGTCAACAATTCTTCCGCTAGTGTGAGATATTTTAGCGGAATTAACGCTAAAGTTGCGATTTAAACCAAGAGAAGTGAATTAAATCTATTCTGGGGTCGATATTTATGTGCTTAAGTGCGCTATATTTGGCCTTTTGACGCAACCTTTGACGCTTCTTAGCGGCGCTGTCCAGGGTGCTGGAGCGGTGGAGCCGCAGGGGGAACCCCGAGCTGACGACACTCATCACGGGTTAAGTTTGGTGACATGTAGCCATGGCACCGGCACCATGTGACATCCTGCCTGTAAGTGGGTCAGGCCTCACTGAAATAAACCAATTAAACGCTGTTTCTGTCCTCACAGCAGCAGCAACGGAGATAGGAGCAGATTTCTGGAGTTTTTTTTTAGTTTTTTTTTTAAAAAATCTCATTTCCACCCAATAAACATAAACTAGCTCTCAGTGTAGACAAAACTAAATACATGATTTTAACCAGACACAAAAATGTTGCTTTTGAAAGTCTTGAATCTGCTTGTGCTAGCTAAAATATGACAAAAATCACCTTTTTAATTAAAAAAAAAAAAGAAAATAATAATATTTTTGAAAGAAAATAATTATATTTTCCACTGCACTGCATACACTTATTCAGGCAACTTTTAAAAATAAGATCAAATCAACCTTTATTAGTCCCAGAGTGGGGAATTTTGCATCATCTAAGGTAGTGCAAACATTTAAGGTAGTGATGCACGATGTTAAAATTTCTGGCCGATACCGATACCTGATATTAAGATTTCTGATATCGCCGATAACCGATATTACCGATGTAGATATTCAATTTTTGCTCACACTGAAAAATGAGTACAAGTAAGCACTGTGAGGAGATTACAACTATTCAAAAGAAGCCCATACCAGATTACACCACATAGTCTTCTTCATTACAAAAGTAAAACATAATTTAACATATTTTAACATAATTAACGTTCAAGTCCACGACTATTGAAGTATAAACATCTGTGAAATAGCAGCAATATCAAATGTAGAGATGAAGGTGTTAATGTCAGACAATCATCGGCTTTTCCCGTCTGCAAAATTTGTTCATCAGACCGATATATGGGAAAAAACACCAATATCTGCCGATACCGATGTGGTCACAGATATATTGTCCATCCCTAATTTAAGGAATAAAGGAAAACAAGGAATTTGTTTTTCAGTTCTGGATCATGGAGACATACATGCATCAACAGCAGCTCTCGAACTATTTAATAATCTGCACCAAGATTTATTACTAGTGATAGTTATGCACCAGGTTTTATTTATTTACGAGGCTCTTACCGTTTTTATTAGCCCTTTACATCACTTCATGACTGTCTTTTAATGTCAGCTCTTATCATAAGATAAGATAAAATGTTATTAATCCTGAAGGAAGTTGTGGCAAATATTGCTCAGAAAAAAACAAATGACATAACGTAAAGAAATGCAGTGCCTAGAAAGTTAAAAAAAAAAACAATAAAATTATGATGCAATACTGAAATAAGGCTAGAAGAGAAAAGTAAAAAAGTAATGCAGGCAGTTATATAGAGGTAATAACACATGATAATGGGGAAAAAATGAAAAAAAAATTATATTGCACCTGAAAAGTGAAATGAAAATGAACTATTCCTCACAAAATGAAATGCTACACATGATGCAGGAACTAATATTGCACAAACTATTGAGAATTAATATTAGAATGATAACTAGAATGTTTTTGCTGCTGCTTGGGATCACAACTGCAGATCCTGTTTTTGGAAAATCCTGTTTTGTTCACTGGGCAGCTGCAATATGGAATAACTGGCAAAGCAATCTGAAGTTTGACTCATTTTTAACCTTTTTGGGCGATTCTGATTTTTAATTTTATTATCTTCCAGATGCACTTGTTGCAATTGATTTATTAGTTTATTTAAACACTTTATAAAAATTTTTTACTGTTATCTGACTTTGTGTGCTGACGTGTTTTATTCTCTTATTTTGTAAATGAGACCTTCATACTTCAATAGAATAGCAGATTTTTATTGTCCGTTTCTCTGTATATGCAGGACATACAGAGGAAGCAGAACGACATTTAGTGTACTCCGAGTTTAAATAAAGGCTGAATGAATGATTGTCAAAGAATCCAGAACAGCAGCTCTGTTTGCTTTGCAGGTTTTTGTGTGTCATTGTGTTGCTGTGTTTGTTTTCAGTGCAGTTTATTGTGATTCAAACATGTTAACAACCTAAAGGGAACAAAATGAGGCTTATGAACTCGTTGGCTAAAAGTCTGTCCTCTGCACTCTCTGCTTCTACTGCATTCGGTTATTGATGCAATATTAGTTTATTTACATGCTGCTTGGTTTTCTTATGTATTTATTATGGTTTAGATGTTGAGATATTTACTGCAAAATGTTGTTTATTCTGTACGCTGCTGGATGTGGGACACAAATTCCGTTCCCTCGTGTGTTTACCATGTTTGAATGATAAAAAAACTGAACTGAAACGTTGTGGTTTGTCTGTTTGTTGAGACTCCGACAGGTGAGAGAGATGCAACATGGGCAGGAATGGAGCAAATTGTGACTCCAGGACGCCAAAGAGTCAGTTACCATGTCGCCAAACCACCTGCATCAGTGAGTCGGCGGCTAAAAATACCACCTCACACCTGTGTGCTTTAAATGCAGCTGTTTATTATTCCACCTTGTCTGCGCCATATGCCGCTGCAGACTCCTCCGCCCGGAGCTGAGCCCCCGGTGGAGAGCCAGTGAAAGTGGACCCCTCCGGCCTCCATGGCTCACTCGTCAGACCCGTCCCGCAGGGAGAAGCACCCCGGGACCCAGGGGTCACACACGGCTACTCGCAACCTCCTACGGAAGAAGGAGCAGCGCCGGCGTGGAATCCGATCCTCCTCACCCATGGGTCGGGTCATCCTCATCAACTCTCCCGTGGACGGTAAGGAGCAGCTGGATCGCCTGCTGCTGGGACGCAAATTAATCTGCAGTCTGTTGTAGATTAAACACTGAAGAAGACGGATGAATGAGTTTGATGTCTTGGTTGTAATTCAGTTAAGTTCAAGCACAACATCTTACACTGAAGCCTGCAGCCATCAAAAAAAAAAGACTTAAACACCTGAGACAATTCCAGCATTAATAATTAATGGAGTACGTATTTAAAATGAATACAATAGCAGATTCAAGTCAAAGGTTGTTCAGTCAATTTAATACATTTATACCACACGGGAAAATAAGACAAATCAGTTACTGTAAATTTCCTACTGATGGTAGTTAGCTTTTCTTATTTATCTTTTGCATCTTTTTGGACGAGTAGCAACTGTAAAAAGAAGCACATAAAACACACCAGACCTTATAGACCGAAGCTTAAGACATTTAACCTCGAAGATGCTTGAGACACAAATCCCAACATTAAAACGAATCACTCTGTGCTCCTCCTCAAGCTGCTGCTCGGGCTGCAACTCATAATCATTTTCTCAATAGTCTGGTTTTCACAAAGCCCAAGATGTCGTCCTTAAATGTCTTGTTTTGTCCACAACCCAAATATGTTCAGTTTATAGAGGAGGAAAGAAACCAGACTATATTCACATTAAAGAAGGTTTGAATTTAAATAGTTTAGCCTTTTTTTGTTGTTGCTCGAACTAGTCAATTTAGTTTTCCAGCTGACAACTATTCAGTTACTCTATTAAACGTTGCAGCTCTCGGTTAAAAAGGGACTCTTAAAATGTTCAGACTCATCCCCCAATAGACCATTTTCAGCTCCAGAAATAACAATATTTATTAATAATCATTTATCCAATATGCTATAGATCAGTTGGAATTAGTCGCTGTAGGTAACTAATGATTATTTCCATTGCTGATTATTCTGTTGATTGTTTTTGTTGTTCGATTAATTATTTGTTTCGTCTATAAAATGGTGAAAAATGTCCGTTGTTGTTCCCCAAAGGCCAAGATGACAAAACCCAAAGACAAACCCGAAAGAAAATCAGTTTCCTGTCATAGAGGAAGAAAGAAACCAGAAAATATTCACATCTGAGATGCTGGAATCTTAGATGTTTACGGTTTCCTTCCTCTAGCACAACATCTATAACCTTTGCATGTTGTAGGCTCCTTACTTAATGACTTTTTTTGTTTGTTTGTTGACACATCGCCTGTATTTTCAGGTGGAGACGACAGCGAGGACCTTCATACGATCACCGTGGACAAGAGTGTCGACGGCAAACTCGGCTTCAGTGTCCGCGGAGGCTCAGAACATGGACTCAGCATCTTTGTCAGCAAGGTGGAGGACAACAGCACGGCAGGTAAGTATGGAAAATAACATCACAGCTGCTGTTTGTGACCACAGTGTAGTATTTATCCAGTATTTGTGTGTTTGTGTCCAGAGGATGCAGGCCTGCTTGTAGGAGACAAGCTGGTGGAGGTGAACGGCATCAGCCTGGAGAGCATCACCATGAGCAGCGCCGTGAAGGTCCTGACGGGCAACAACCGGCTCCGGATGGTGGTGAGGCGAGTCGGCAAAGTCCCCGGCATCCGCTACTCCAAGGAGAAGACCACCTGGTGATGAAGGAACACTCCTGTTGATGTTTATTCATTGTCTACATCATTGATAACAGCTTTAAGATGCTGAGTGCTGTTCATTTCTCAGGGTGGACCTGATACACAGGCGGATGGTGGTGGAGGAGAGCGGTCGGACGCCTTCGGAGGCCAGCTCAGGCAGCGCCCTCCGAAGGATCGTCCACCTTTACACCACCTCGGACGACTACTGCCTGGGCTTCAACATCCGCGGGGGGAAGGAGTTCGGTCTGGGCATCTACGTCTCCAAGTAGGTACATCTGCCAAAGTTTACACAGGATTACAAAAAAGAGAAATAAATACAAAAACCTCCCTAGATTGAAGTTTGCTCCACTTGATGATCTCCTCAAAATTGTAACATACTGCTGCTTCCTCTATGTTTTCTAGGTATTTTCTTTGTTGTTGTTTTTTTTTGCCCAACACACTAAAAACATCTAATCATAAACACTTTTTCACGAAGGCTGCAGAAAATGTTTTCATTCAAGATTCAGTTTGTTAAATGCTTATGTAGTTCAAGCAGCGAAATCCTAACGGACTCTTCCACAAGGCTGTGCAACAACAATGAGATGTGATGAAAACATTCGTTACAATTGAAGGAACAAAATAATGACTTTTTAAAAATATTATTATTTAATCTGTGGATCATTTTTCTAATGAATCATTTACAGTATAAACTTGCAAAAGTACTAAAATACACCATTTTGAATTGCTCGGAGTCTTGCTCTTTGTATTAACTGTCCTAAAGATATTCAATTTACAGCAATATACAAACACTGTTTGGAGTAATGCATTACTCAGTTGCACAGTTGCTCATCAGTTACAGCTACTTTTATTTTCCCTGCTACTTTGTGCCACTTTGACTCTGTGATTCAGCTTTTTAGCTAAAATTTCTTCACTGAAGCATTTTTGCCTTTTTCCTTCTTAATATTTTTTTTGATAACTTTACTTTGACTGTGTTTATGTACATTTGTAGGAGGAATTTAGAAATTTTACACATCCTAAACTGTGATAATCAATAATAATAAAATTTTCTTGCCACCGTTAATATGGAAAGCAGTTATTTTATTATTATTATAATGCCTTAAAAAACAACAGAGACACCCAAACTGGCAGCTAAAGGCTTGATATCCTGAAAAGTGAGCGAATATTTGGTAGTCGTAGTCATGACTGATGTAGATTTTTTTAAAATAGCTTTAAAAAGTTTAAAAATTTTTTATTTTTGTCATTAAGATTGTAAGTCTGAGTTGCTCTTTTACAATTTGTTGGTGCTAGTCTTTGACACATCCCAGGATGTTATCATAAAAAGAACAATTTTCCACTTTGCATTTATTATGTGGAAGATAGTTTATATTTATGTTGTTTTCTTTTTCATTTTTAACAGTGGCTAAAATCTAGAAAATTAAAAAAAAAAAATCTGGTAGTTCTGATCATGGGTGATGTAGAATAAAGTACATTGCTCTGTTACAGTAGAAAAAAAATACTGTTTTTATCTTTAAGGACCACTGAGTAACTGAGGTTTAAAGAGCAAAGATTCTCATGTAAGGTTGTATATTGTTGACTGGCAGCGTGGAAACAGATGATTGTTAGTGAATGATGCAAAACTAATGCACAAGTAGAGAAACAAATATACTTCTTCATGAAGTAAGTAGGTGAAGTAATGCATTACTTTTTGATGGGTATTGACTTAAACTCTGTACACGACAAAAAAGTGCTTTATAAACTAAACCAGTAAATGGTTTCACCTCTAAATCTCCCCTCTCGTCGCCTCAGACTGGATCCAGGCGGTCTGGCTGAGCAAAACGGAATAAAGATGGGGGACCAGATCCTGGCTGCCAACGGAGTGAGCTTCGAGGACATCAGCCACAGCAGTGCAGTGGAGGTGCTGAAGAGCCACACTCACATCATGCTGACCATCAAGGTGAGAATGGTGGCGTGATGCAGGTACTGATAATTCTGTCTGTCAAATATTGCCTGGTTTTGTAGTTGTCGGGTTTATAAAATAGTGAAAAATGTCGATCACTGTTTCCCAAATAGCCTCAGATGTCTTGTTTTGTCCACAACCCAGAAGATATTCAGTTTACTGTCACCGAGGAAGAAAGAAAACAGAAAACATGAACATTTAACAAGCTGCAGGCAGAATTTTAACCTTTTTTTTGTTAATCAAACTGATCAAAATACTTGTCGATTGATGTGATAGTCATAAAAATAAATAAATGAAGTATTCTATTCTAATTACTTATCAGATAATCTATTAATCATTGAAGTTTTGGTGCAGAATGCAGTAACTGTTAAATGCAAGTCCTGAAAGAGTTCTTTTTAAAATCCTGTGCACAAAAGCGTAAATTAAACAAATTCACTAGTGTCTATGTTACTGTAAATGCACAGCCCACTGCTAATTCTACATTATAACATGACAGTGATGCATTTTGTTCATTTTAAGCGTCATATTTAAAAGAGACTGAATGTTTCTGAGTGTTTTTCAGTGATCAATATCTTCAGCTGTAACAGGGGGATGTAGAGGAATTAAATCTAGAGAGAAATCTAAGAATTTTGTTCAGAAATGTTTTGTGTTTTATATTAAAACTGTCACAGATGTAGCAGAAATAAATACAGGGAGCAGTTGAGGACATCTGTGCAGAAATGAAGCTGTCATGAATGTAGTTTTTTAAAAATTAAAAACTAACATTTCAGCCTGTCGGAGCACAGTGTTCAAACAAACTGCTTATTACTTGTTTGCAAAATGAGAAATAACCCAAAGTCATCAAGAAAGTAATTTGATGTGATATAAAACCAACAAAAGCACCAGGATTCAAATTCAAATGTTAAAGGGGTGCGTTTTGCACAGTTTGTTAACAAGACCTTCGTCTAATCACACTTTGTTAGCAGAATTAAAGTCGTCTCAGCTGAATGTGGGTATGTTTGGTGTTGGATTCGGTGTGAACGTTGAGCCGAAGAGGCTGTATCGCGTTCCATAATGACTCTTTGTTATTAGAAAGCATGTCGGCTCTTTCATTACCGCCGCGGTTAGATGACCTGACATGCGTTAACTCTCTGACCTGTTGAATACCTTTCATCTTGAATTCTCACACACGCACGACAAACCAAACGCAAACCACGCGAGTCGCTACGCGGCGGACGACGACGACGACGGCGGTGTGTGTGGCAGGGCCGACAGCTGGCATGCAGTCGTAATATTCCTCGCTCACTTTACTTGTCGGAGCTTGGGTTTCGCGCTGTGAAAAATAGCCAGGCCGTGTGCATTATTCACCAGGCGGCCGGGATCAGGTGCTGATCAAAGCATAGAGGCCTGCGTTTTGTGCAAGTTTTGTTTTGGGATCTTTTGCTTATGCAACGTGGAAATCGAAAGTTAGAAAGCAGCCCCGACTGTCAGAGGTTACTGGAAAGTCGAGAAGGGCAATGTGTTTATCTTTTGAGCAGGATGAGGAAGTGGTGCGTGTTTTTGGATCTGTGTGCGGTTCTAGAGTTACTCTTTATCAAATATAGCGATCCTATAAAAGTTTCAGCATCTCTACTGTATCTCATTTGCATATCTGCGGCCATGTCTTCACAGGAAGCAGGACGATACCCTGCCTATAAGGAGATGGTGGCAGAATATAGGTGGCTCAATAAATGTACGTATGTTTTAGAGAAGCTGCAATCCTGTTTCCTTATCAGTCAATCTATGACGAACACAAGATACTCAGTGATGTGTTTAGGTAAGAGTTGCTTCGTTTTCTCCCTCAGTGGCAAACGGTGTTCAGAAATCTTCCTCCCAGGGTTCAGACTCCAACTCATCAGCCTCCTCGCTGTCCTCGGGGACGCCGGTCAGCTCTCTGAGCGGCTTATCGCAGGTCATGTTCCCTCCCAGCCTCCCGTTTGGTTCAGACATGGTGGACGTCTGCATCTCCACCGAGGACCAGAGGTCAGGGTCGGCTCATTTGTTTTAAGTTTTTATTTTTTTTAACCACATTTAGGTCAATCATCTTAAGCTGACATGCACTTCTTTAATCCGATGGCATCTGAACACATAAAAGTCGTGATGGGAAGATTCCTGTTACACTTTCAACATGGCTCAAGTCTCATTAGCCGATCGGTATGCACAACTCACTGACTCTGAGGTGTGTAAAACGATTTAGGAAGGGCATTTTCCATATTTAACCACCAATACTTGTCCAAAAACAAAAAAAGCAAAAGACAGTTTGCTGCTAAAATCGTAAAACACGTTTCTCATTTACTTTGTGCTACGATTTCACATCTATTACAAACTGAAATGTCCACAAAAATCAAAGTTTACTGCAGTTAAGACAGAGACCAACACCTCAGATTAATGAAACTCATCAAACTTTACCAGGCGCTGAAGTTTAGTTTGTTGCTTCCAGCTGTTTGTAAGAGTTTTTCCTCTGAGTTTATCAAATACCTGCAGCAGCAAACAGCAGCAGGATTCATATGAGCTTCTACCAAACAGTGGTGCACGTAGAACAATATAAGTGATTGCAATAATTACTCAGCTGCAGATAAATCATTTGTTACATGCAGGATATTTTTATTTTACTGTTGGTAAACTCGCAGTTAGTTTATCATCAAGTGTGGACAGAATTTTCAGTGTTTAGGAAATCATAAGTAAACCAGGCTATTGGTTATTTGGACAGTGTGATAAGCTTGCTCTTAGTTTAAATTTAGTCTTTGTTTACCGGTGCATTATTATGTCGTATGTATTAACTGATGTACTGTCCAATCCTTCACTGTCATGTTTGAATGAAGCCGTGAACAACATTAATGGAAATGAGAAGTGCATGTGAATGAAAGAATACGTCCCCTTACTAGATCGATGAAGCCATCACTGTTGCGTATCACGTATCTGAAAAGAAATGCGCTAACAAATACTGGAAGTAACAACACAATATTTTATAGAACGTATAGATGCACGATTAATCCAATTTTGTTTACAATCATGCTTTTGATTTCTCACAATTAAATAAACATTATCAACTTGACATTTAACATGCTTTGCTCATAGAATTAGATCATGAAGGTGAAATAACTTGTGTTAGCGTGTATGAATTTGAGAGTAAAGCACCTTATTTTACTCTCTTTAAAGTAATTTTTTGTTAAACATCCGTCTAACTTGACGCGCTGCAGTAGCTGAGCAGAGAATTGACACTTCTCTATGGACAGCTGCCCAGCTAGCATCGACCTAAGGTTGTGTGAGGCATTTAAGGAACATTAGTAAATTCTGGCACCTATTTATAAGCAGATGTTCAGTGATGTTTTAGGTAGGATTTTATTTATGTTTTGCCTCCAGCAGATGCACTAAATTCAGGTGAAGCAGAAACTTATTTAAAGTCTTATTCTGAAACAGAGATTTGTACATTAGCAGGAATGTTCGCAACATTGAAATGTGAAAGTGCAGTAAAATATGTTGTCCCTTAAATCATTAAATAGTCTTGATAAATAATCCTGCTCCCAGTGTTGATGAAAATAATCAGGATTATCATTCTGGCCATAATTGTGGAGCCCTGATAGAACATTTTACTTGCTCTGTGTTACTTTTGGGATGGTTTCATTGCTCTACAGAGACGCAAAGAAAACAGATGTGCAGTCTAGACTCGAGGTGATTGTGGGAGTTTTTTCTGTGCAGGTCCGAGTCGGAGCGAACTGAAACCGCCATCCAGACGGACCTTCCCTCTCAGAGGACGGCCGCAGACACGACTCGCAGCCTCGGACCGACAACTCTGCTCAAAGACACGGTGATTCGCGGAGAGGACGGCGACGGGAGGAAAGAGTCGACCAAGACGGCGGTGCTTCTGGCTCTCAGCAGGCCGAGCCGACCCATCAGCAGGTCGCAGAGCCAAGTCACAGTGGCAGGTGAGCCATGAACGCACAAGAAAGTTCATGATAGGGCGGGATGGTTAAATCGTATAACTGACCGGCTGCTGCTGTTACGTCATAGAGATCAAGCAGAAGAAGGAGAAGAAGCAGAAAGGGAAGGACCCGGAGGAGAAGAGCACCCTGCAGCGCTCCAAGACCTTCGTTAACCTGCTGTTCAAAGGAGGACGCAAGAGAGACACCTCCAGAGGACGCTCCAAGTCTCCGTCTGTGGAAAAGGCTGGCAAAGGTAGCTTCAGTTTTCACCCTAAACTGCACTAAAGATGTTGTTTTAGTGAACAGGTGATTAGGTGGCTTTCTATGTGACGTGTAAATATGAAGACGCTGGCTGCTGTTGGGATAAATTCACGCAAAACTGTGTAAACAAAATGTAATTCACTGAAGGTGAGACAAAACTTCTATTTAAAACTTCCAATTCAGTTTTATGGACAGAATTTTGTTGGAAAAACCTCATGCAATATTTCATTATCCTGATTCAAATGACACGTACCAAATCAGATGTTGTGGGTTTTCTGCGGAAAATATATATTTTGGTCTTATATTATTAATTATTCTTGGCAGCAGGTACATAAGATTTTGCAATAAACGTTTTGTTTGGACATTCTGTTTAAACTACAGTCCTTTTATCTTGTGATGGGCAAATAAGGCTACCAATAATATTAGCTGTCTATTTTATATACACCTAAATAGAAAAGTCGATACTAGAAAGGGGTTAAGACCAGAAATACCCACAGAAGATGATTGGATTGACAGTATTTAAGATTGAAAGAGTCAGTAATGAGTAAAGAGTGTTCGTCTAAAGAGCTTGAAGTAAAAACGTCATTTTCTCAAGTGGTATTAAAGCAGTGTTTTTAAAAGTGTTTTCTCATGTCCATCTCAGAACTTTAATCTTGACTCAAATAGTAGAGCTTGGCAAAGAGAAACAAAAAAGGTGCAAAATATATGTATAAATATGTATAAAATATCGTGTGATACAGCCTAAACTTTCTGACTTTTTTTTCTTTAAATGCCAATCAATGAAATCTAAAATCTAAACCTGAAATTTCACAGATAACATTTTACATTTTCATAGTAAAGTTTCAGGTAAATCAGAGATGGTGGAGCAGAAGGCCCCTGATGATTTATGATGTACAGATTTGTCAGGTTTGGCAACATTGCTAAATGAGCTTGTGTCAGCGTTTCTGTGACTGTTTCTTGTTGCTGGGCGCTGCTGTGATGCTGATGTGTTGTTGCCATGGTAATTGTTGAAGCAGAACAGGACGGTCACAGAGGTCAGACATCACCTACTAACTTTATGTTTCTTTCACTTTTATTCTACACAGTCAATGTTCAATCCACTTCATGGGATTTACTGATAATAATAAATGGGAAAAAAAAGTTGACCCCAAACAAACACAAAGATCTTTAAAGTCTGTATTCTGGCCAAATCTGCTCCTATTGCTGTAAAAGAACATTGATTCTACTTTGTGGTGTTTTCAGAGGGACGACGTGCCGGTGCGATGCCAAATTCAGAGATGCTGGGAGTGGTGGAGGACATGGCCCGCAGGCTGCTGACGGAGGAGGAGGTGGCCGAAGTGATGAAGACGTGCCGACGGGTAGGAAGCTTTGTCTTAACCTTATTCCTCACTTTTCAGCTCTAAATTTACACAATTAATTAGGCCGACTTCATTAAATACAAACTACACTGATCTGCTGTTTTGACTCTCGCAGTACGTAGCAGAACGCTCAGTGGAGAACCTGATACGCCACCTGCTGGTTGTTCTGGACCGACCGGAAAAGTTGCTGCTGCTGAGAGAAGTCAGGTAAAGAGGAGTCGAATCCATCCATCCATTATCTATACACCGTTTAATCCTCACTAGTGTCATGGGGGGGCTGGAGCCTATCCCAGCCGACTTAGGGTGAAGGTAGGGGACACCCTGGACAGGTCACCAGTCTATCACAGGGCTACACTTATAGACAGACAACCAAGCACACTCACATTCACACCTACGGACAATTTAGAATCACCAATTAACCTCAGCATGTTTCTGGACTTGTGGGAGGAAGCCGGAGAACCCAGAGAGAACCCACGCTGCACAGGGAGAACATGCAAACTCCACGCAGAAAGATTCCAGTGCCCCCACCGGGACACGAACCGGCAACCTTGTTGCTGCGAGGCAACAGTGCTAGCCAACTGCGCCACCCTGCAGCCCCGAGGAGTCGAATATGTAAAGAAAAACCATTGGCTTTTTTTTCTCCAAATCCTGCTTTAATACAGCTACTAATGCTGTGATTAATATTTAGGTAAACTGTGATCAATGTAGTCCACATTAGCTTGAATTTGCAGCTCAAATACACACAGAGATGCACATTCACTCTAAGGGCTTTCTTCATGCCTCCACATAATAAATAAACTGTGCTCCACATCTTTCGGCACGTAAATCCATGCAGAGAAACAATGGTGTTACAAATGCTGCCAGAAGGGGCTTAAGGATTTGTGCAGGATAATCAGCTGAAATCCAAATGTTTCACAATGACACGCCGGCAACTAATTACATTTTTTCTTTTCTTGTCATGTCGTCTTGTTTCTCAGAATGCTGCTTCCTCCTTCTGATCTGAGTCTTTTCAATAACATGGTGACTGCGATCGAAGTGGAAGCCTACGACATCCTCAAGTACCGATCAAGTGCGTGCAACAGTTAGAAAAAATACAGATTTTTCTCAGCTGCTTTTGCACAATTGCATAAGTGTTATTTCACTTCTTAAAGCCACGGCTCGTTTTTTTTGACATGATGTAGATTTCAAGATTTTCAGAAAATGTGCCTTTGTATTATAAATAATGTTTAATGCAACTCAGAAATGTATGGAATACGATAAGATGAGATAACTTGATCTACATGTTACAGCAGCTGGATGCAAATGAGCCATTAAAGGAGCAGGACAAGAATTACAATAAGGCTAAAAATAAAGAAATAATAAAGACAATGTGCAGCTTTCACATGTACTGATGAGGCATGGTGAATTTACACATGGATAGTAATGCTCTCTTCTGTAAAATGCAGTTATTTCATACTTTTTTACCATTTTCCTCTCGTCTCTGCTTTGAAGTTCGAACTCCTCCTCTTCGTTCTCCCACTTCTGGTCGAGCACCCAAACGGCGCCTCATCACCCCCATCCCAGGTCGGGACGCTCACTACGATAATATTTAAATGTGTTTCAATGTGAATTTATTACTATTTTTGTCTTGGGTTCTCTCAGGTTTTCTCTTCCTAAGGCTGACTGTTTGTTAGTCCTTAAAATGTTGTTTTGATGTTTGGAAATTGTTTTCTTGCTTCTAAATATAGACATAAGTTAGATAGCATGTGCTGAGGGAGGGATTGTCAATATGGAAGCCAATTTTTTGCAAAGAAAAGGGCCTGATAAACATAAAAATACTCAAGTCAAGTCAAACCTGTGATATATTCAGACATTATAGTTATTGAGTATGTCAAAAACAGAAGATATATACAGATTCTATTTTATATTTTCCTGGCAAAAGTGGGCTTCCATACTTCCCACTCTGTACTAAAACCTTTCAAACTACATTTTGAGCATGAAAATGTTACATTTGTCTTCCCTCCAGATTACAGAGGAGGCTTTGAGCTCCACAGTGCCGAGGAGGTGGAGAAAGAGAGCCACCTGCTGGAGGAGCTGGAGAAACTGAGCGTGACAGGGCAGCGGGGCTCCAGGGAGAGACCCCAGACCTCCAGGTCCTTCACGCCTCTGCTGGACATACCGGTGGACGGATACAACACAGAGTCCAGAGACCTCAGACCTCCCGCTGCCAGTCCGATGCTCCCCAACTGGCTGCTGGCTCGCAGCAGCGACTCCCGGCCTCCTCTTAGGACAGATATCGGAACGATTCGCTCCGTCCACTTCGACGAGGTTTCACTGCACTCCACTTCAGATACGAACTCAGAAAGGGGACGCCCCCAGTTCAGAAACGGTCACTCTCAAGGCAAAAAAGAGAAAAGCAGCGACAGGAGTAAAGACTCTGTGTTTACGCTGCAGAGCGCCGCTCGCAGGAGTCGGCCCTTGTTGTCGCAGGTGTTTGGCTCAAGCTCTGGTAAGCAGGTGGGAAGTGAACAGATGAACGGCCATCAGACCGCTTCTGAGAGCAACGGCACCGAGCCTGAACCGGAGTACGAGCTCCAAACCGTCAGCATCTCCAAGACCAAGCAGTCTCTGGGTAAGTAGGTTTCATCAGGTCGGATTTAATGTGTGAGCAGACAAAACGTTTACGTCGAAACCAGGTTTGCTTTTCTAAACTTTTTCTGCTTCTTCTTTCACGAGTGCATCTCAAAGAATTAGAATATTTTGAAAAATGTATTTTTTTTTAATTCCTAAAAAGGCTTCCGTATATATACTCTATATTCATTACACGTAAATGAATGCACTTCGATGCAGCACGTTGCCTACAGCCAGCCTTTTCAGCAATTTAAAGAGAAAACTTTCAAGTCAGCAGTTTTCTCCATGATTGTGGTTTTGTGTACTGAATTAGACAAAGAGCTGCACGGTATTTATACCAACTGAATAGTAATTTACTCAAAGTCAAAATGAAATATTCAGATAATTGCCATTTTAAAGTTTTTTTTTTTTTTTTTGAAGCTGTAGGTCATAATTATCTAACTTAAAAAAGCAAAATGCTTATGACATTTTACTTGATGTGTGTACGAGTCTAGAATCTATTTATATATATTCAATTTTCACATTCACATTTTCTAAAAAACGGATGAAAAATGCTTTTATAATATTCAAATTTTTTTGGATGCGCATAATTTTTCAGTGTTTTAAAATTACAAGATTTTTCCGATGCCAACTTGAAGCTTTCATGACAGAATAACGCTGCACAGCATCAGTGTGCATTTGGTCTTGTCTGTTTGTAGGTAGGTGAACTATGTACTGCTTTCCATAACTTGGTTGTTAGTAAAAATCACTGCCAGAGAAACATGTGGTGCTGCAGGGACACAAATCTGAAATACACGACTGACTTCTGTTGTCGTGATGCTGCAGGCATCAGTATTTCTGGCGGGATGGAGTCGAAGGTTCAGCCGGTGGTGAAGATCGAGAAGATCTTTCCTGGAGGAGCTGCCTCCACCTGTGAAGTACTCAAGGTAACATGTCAGCGGTTTATGCAGGACCCAGGTTTAAGCTAAGACTTTAAATACCTTTTAAATACTTAACAGAACCCAATTTTATTATCCTCTTCCATTATCGTACTGTTTGTAGTGTGATGGAAGACCAATGATGACAGGATGGACTGCAGTAGTTTCACATTTTTGTGTGTTTCAGCAGTACACAACAATAACTTTTGACAATATAATTAAATTTATCATTGCAAGTCGCACCCAATAACTTATTAAGTTTTTTTAATTTTTTGTATTTAACATTTCTTTAAGTTGGCAAGTTTTTGCCAAAACCAACTTTTGGAAAATATCAGTTGATGATATCAGCAGTAAAAGATGGCGCTAGGTGGCTTTTAGTTTATAGTAGTATAACTGATCCTGACAACTCACAATCAGGTTCGAAACAATTTTATAATCAACATTCCTGCAAGCAAGT
>NW_007579030.1:192564-224441 GCF_000690725.1 Stegastes partitus | reverse complement strand
TTTTGGGTGCTCGGACCCTAATTAGGAAGCATCACTGACGACAGCGTTAGGGGGGCAGAAGCTGAAGCTCCAACCTGTGACTCTGCTCCTCTGTCTTTTACCCAGTAACACCAGCCGGAACGCAAACCAATTTGAACTTCTGTACTTTTAACGACATTTGCCCCAATTACACTTGGTTTAAAAATACAAAACCACATAATTCAAACTGTGTAACAGAGTTCAAGATAATAATACCACAGTTACGATAGCGGCAGCAGCAGTTCCTCACGCTGCAGTGAGAGTGCAAACACAGCAAATACGTATTCTCATTTGAATAACCTTCTTCAATGTCCAGATATTTTGCTTGACAGGAAAATGTAGGGAAAGAAGATTTAAAGTTGGTATAATAAAGTATTATATCTTACTGGAAAAAATAAATCTCACATCCAAGAGAAAATGACGCCCAAAGTCCTCAGAGGTCACAAGTAGCCGCCAGAGCTTTGAGTCATAATTCTGTGTTTTTATTATTTTGAAATTAGACACACTGAACGCTCCACCGATGCAGAGACAGAACTTGCATCGTAGCTAATTTTTCACATGTGTGACTGGGAATAACTGGATCTCACGTCCTCAATTGCTCCAATATGGAAGCGTTTTACCAAAAAGGAATGACTAAGAATCGGGCTTTAGCTGCAGCTCATGCTCAGGATCTGAACCGTACGTTACTGAGTTTATTTTGGCTACTGTTGCGCCGTCTCTCTATGCAGACCTGGAAGACCTGAGGGAAGTACATTTTTTTTCCTGCAGAGGATAAAGAATCTTGGAATAAGAGCGTCAGAAATGTTGGCTTTCCCTATGAATAACATGACCTTGGGGAAACTGAAGTCTATTTTGATGGATATTGTGAGATGAACGAAACATGAAATTTGTCCGCATTCGAAGATTCTTCATATCGAACCCGGGCACAGCCAGATGTGTAAACCCACAGACAAAATGCGATTTATCCGTGCAGTTCAAACAGTCAGCCACACAGGATGGAAAGTTTTGGTTTCAGTTTGTCTGTAGTAGGTGCACAGCTTCAGCTTCAAGTCTTTGGCGTTAGATTTGTTGTCTGCTAATGCTGATTATCCATATTTATGGCCAGTAATGTGCTTTAAATGTATTATTTCTGTGCGATACATCCGATCACATGTGTGTGTGTTTTGGTTCCAGGTGGATCTCATGAAGAACATCAGTAACATCCCTCAGCCTTTTCTCTACACGCGACATGTTCACTTCCTCAACTTCACCAGGTAGTGAATCAGCTCACATTTACATTCAACAGCAGCGTGTTTGCACCTCTTCATTTACATTCCTCTTTGTCCTTCTTTAGGTTCAGGATAGAGCAGCCCGTCTACATCAACATAATCCGGGATCCCATCAACCGGTTCCTCTCCAACTATTTCTTCCGTCGCTTCGGTGACTGGAGGGGTGAGCAGAACCACCTCATCCGGACTCCGGGGATGAAAGATGACGAGAGATACCTGGTGAGAGCTTTGTGGTTTTGGTAATTGTTGTTTCTGACTTTTGAGAAGCAGCCTGCTTTAGTCTTTTTTTTTTTTTGATGCCTTTGTGTCTTGAGGTTTGGGTGAGTTACAGCTAATTAATCAAACTGTTGGTCTTTTTTCTCTGTAACACTGAGTCAGATTTAAGAATAAGAGAAACAATAACGTCCCATCACAAATGTGACAATCTGATGAATAGATTTGCTTCATTTCATTAAAAGTGAACAAAAAATTCTGATTCCGAAGCAATTTCAGGATGTTCTCAGCTCTCGTCTCGTTTTTTTCCCTCACACTGGGATAAAGCTGCTCCTTTGTACATTTATATTATTGACCAAGTATGTTTTATTGTCCTTCCTTTATGTTTCTCTATTTGAATACACTGCCTGCAGTTCAACCCAGTTCAGCCCAACAATCAGAGAGTTGTTGCCGCACTACAGTCACCTCACTGATCGACTTCTGGTTGTGTTGAGGAGTCTTTCGTTTGTTACAGAATCTGGTTGATGGATTGTGTTTATATTTGACAGTTTTTTTAAAAATGAGACAAGTGATTTTGAAGAAATACGACGATTCCAAGCTTCCATTTGCTTCATTTTCCTGAGAAGTTTTCATGAGAAGTTCGAGGACCGTAGAAAAGTTGAAACAGTTCTTTCAGTTTCTTGCTGTGGCGATCTTTTTTTTAAAGACAACACACCTTTTAAACCCGCTGCTATGGTTTTTTTGGGGGTTAAACAGTTTGATGTTCACTCAACTCGAAACTGACAAACGCTGAAGATTGAAATTTAAACTGAATAATGAGGCAACAGACTCTGACAAAGCTGTCAAATGTGGCTTGTTGGGAGGCACCACATTTGGTTTCCATGTGATCCCGAGAGCAGCAGCAGCAGCAGCAGCAGCGCCCACTGTAAGGAGCTTCATAACAATGTTGTTTAATGAGTCAAACAAATACAGAATCTTTTGGCTTCCTTCCCCTCTGCCTGCCTTTTATCTCTGTCCCAGTGCCCACAAGCCCATTTACTCTCGTATTGACAGTGGCTGAATCAATGCCACAGATGCTTATGGTTTGAAATACTAATGTGTTTGCGGTATTTGACATAGCTGCACAGTTGTGTTTTGTTTTTTTATGATTGAGTCATCGACTTTGCCAGTAACAGTGCTTTAAATGCGCATCGTTTTGGTTCCGGGCCAGCTGGTTTCATAACCTGATACTCGGTGGAGACAGGAACTAAGATGTTGTGTATTAATGTCTTATTCCGCTGCGTGCGTCCTTTACTGTAATTACAGAGGCTTGTACAGTGAGGAATGTTTGCACAAATCAGAAATGACACCGAACGCGGTGCTACGTCGTATAAACACACCGTAGGAGAGAAAATAATCCCGCTGTCATGAACATATCCTGTCGGCCGGCTGATTATTTGCCTTTTGTTTGCCGTCTCTGTATCTGTTTGTTGTTATCTGGAGTCGAAACGAAACTTCCCTAAATTCTAGAATACAAGCAGTATATCAGAACCACACTGCGCTGGCTTTGAAGACGGGCCATATGTGGGGTTGCTGGAGGGAGGATGGCCATGGCAGCCTGATGCTAACCCAATATTTAAATCTGATTATGATTCCAATTAGAGGCCCGATTTACCACATCAGAAAGTCGGTATCCTACATCTGCCTCGCAGAGCTGCTTCTCCCTGTAGCACCAGACTGAAGGCAACGCGTCCTGATATGTTACAGTATGCCTTTTGAAAGCTTACTTTAATTTTTTTTTTTTTGATCTTGGGTGCATTTTACACTGCAGAGGAGCTACTTAAACACAGCCTGAGCTGTTAGCAGTGAAGTGATGGATCCAATGTACGACTGGAATTCCCCTGAAGGAAGACAACATATGAGAATTTAGGGGGGAAACAGGCAAAAAAAAAAAAAAATTCTGGCAATAACAACAAGCTAAAACAATTGTTCAAGATTTAGTACCAAATCAGTAGCCAGGCACGAACACAGGGAGCACCTCAGTCATCGCTCCGACGGTGCTGTCGGAGGCTCTGGGGGCTGAGAGGGCCTTTCTGAGAGGCTAACAAGACGAGTGAATGTCACTCTGGCTTGAGTCTGACTGGCTGTAATTAAGTATTGCAACTGCTTCCCCTGGAGTTTTGGACCATGTGAGTTGAGTTATTAAAGTATGCAGACCACGGGGCCCCTCGCTGCAGCTGAAGGGGGGGGAGGCTGACTTACCTGAGTGTGTGTGTGTGTGTGTGTGTGTGTGCTGTTACACTGCTATACTTACGGGGACCGACTGGCCCAGAAGTTGTGGAAAACTTTTGCATTTAAAGTGTTGATATTTGGTTGTTTGTCTACGACGAGTTTTGAAAATTAGAAGCTTTGCAGTGTGTTATAAGTCTCCTTTTTGTTCAGTTTAACTGCCCAAAGTGTAAGTAAACTACACGTCACTGTCATAAAACTACAAGATGGCGCCGTCTCACACTCGATTCTTGTTGTGCTTTGCCGAGCGTTCCTCGGTGATTGTGTTTCGCTGCTGCTTTAGGTATTATTTCCGTGCACTGACAGCAACAGCAGCAATGCAGCTTACCTAATCAGCAGAAACAGCTCACGGTAATGTGCTAAATCATATCTATAAAAACGGGCTGCGTGAATGCGCCGCTCGAGCGTCCGTGTGGTGTTTACATCCACTGAAAACTGTCTGGTCTGCAAAATGCACACAACGTCACTGGAACTTCATGAACAGGGTCACGGCCAGAATTAAACTGATGTGTGATAGCTGTAAATATGCAGTGCATTACCCGTCTGAACTCGAAGCAGTTTCTATGTGGTTTCTGCCCCTGTTGCATTTTTATTCAGCGTGGGCTCATATATATATGCCCAGCAGTGTAACCAGCACTGGGGGGAAATGTGCCTCTGAAAACTATAGACGTTGGTGTGCTCAAGTATATTGAACTTGCTTCTATGCTTTCCTGCAGTTCAGCCCGGTTTAGCTGAGAAGTCTTTGAATTTTTGTCATGTAAATGTTGGTCACAGTGGAGTCACTTATAAATTCATGGTTGTGGCGAGAAACGCAGAATTTTTTGTTTTTTACGGAATCTGGTTCGAGCAAAGATTTCATTTTTGGAGATTTTTTTTCAGTGACACATGCAGAGTAAAATGAATTTGATTTTGTTTAAGTTCCCCGACTGAATGGCGCGTCACAGATGAGTAGTTCGAGGACACAAGTCCACCAATTCTCTCTGTTTTCTTACAACTTCTGTCTGTGATGAATGTGGTGGATCTGGTGATTTTAAAAAAAAACAACATGTCTTTGAAATCTGCCGGCTCGGTTTGAGGTTCACAGGTTTGACATGTTAAACAAGAACTTCAGGTGTTTGATACAACTAAGATTCGGATTAAGGTTTAAGGGTGAAGGATTACGCTTCCAAGCCAAGTGGCTGGATAAGAGAGTCGAGGCCTCAGCAGCTGCGAGCTTGTGTGTTGGAAGCAGTTGTCCACATATTTATAAGGGAGGTTGGAGAGGATTAGTGAGTGGGAGTCCAGCAGACACATCAGCAACCATTTCCCAGCTGCGACTCTCAGCAGACGTTGCATGTAGTCATCTGAGCCTTCATTGGAAGGTGACTGTCCTCACAAGCATAGCATCTTAAAGAGTCACATGAGCTCCCCGACGTGTCGACGGCGGAGTTCAGACCAGCGGCGGCTGTACCCCTGCCTGCTGTGCATTAGCACCGCCTGCCCTGAATGTGAGAGGTGTCAATGAAAGAACACTGTCAGTTTGCTCGCCGGGGCCGAGGGGAACCTGATGCACGTGTTACTGAGACATTCCTGTGGTCGGCTTGGATTTTCCGTCAGTCCCCACACCCCTTTTTACACACACACACACACACACACACACACACTATACAAAGGCATGCACTGGTCAGTTGGACACACATAAACACCAACGGTACTGAGCGCGTGCAGTCAGCTGGGGCTTTTATTATTACATTTAGGTGGCATTTAAAATTCCATCTCTTTCTTCATTGATCTGGTTTCATTTATATTTCATAGCGTCCTGTGTGTACGTTTAGGCAGTTTTGGAGGCAGTTGACTGATTAATCAGAGCATGTGCATAACGCTGTTGACACACACACACACACATAAGAAGATGAATATATTCAACTGACACATCCGCCTCACTGGTGGCATCTATCAGGTGTTATTTAACCGAGTGTGTGTTTTATTAAGATGCAGAAAAAGCATGTCAGTCTCATGGTATTCTGAGGAAGTATGAGTCTAAAACACATTTAATCACTGTTTTCATGTGAAAACTGTAGAAAATTGTCACCAGACTACAGTTTTTTTTTTTTTAGCATCTTTCATTATTGTTGCGTTTTTTTGGCCCATAAATATATAATATTCTTTACCTCTCCCACCAGCATAGTTTGAAGTTGTTTTCATTGAAGATCTTCATCAAAATGATTGTACATTTACTGCCTGGCAGCGAACAACGTACTGCTGACAGTGAAGCTGAAACCTCCGAATGCTAAAATCTACCAGCAGTTGTGAAAAGTGTGTTAACAGTTTGTCAGAGCCAAAAACTTTACAAAAGCAGTGGATGTTTAAAACGTTTTGACAAGTCCCTGAACTACCCATATGTGGTCTGCTGAGTCTGAGATCGTGATATGTCACCAAAATCGCTTCTTATTTAAAAAGTACAAACATGGGCGCCCCTGTAGCTCACCGAGCTGAGCGGTGACCCACGAACAGGGTGGTGGTCGTGGATTGGACTAACGCTCATGACCCTTTGCTGCAGGTCTCTCCCTGTTCTTCTCCCTCTTTTCTTTTTTTTTTTTGTTGTTTTAGTTAAGGGAAACGGCCCCCATTTTTTTTTTTTTTTAAAAACATTTGCACCAACAAGATTCTAGAAAAATGTGGTTTTCGAGGACGTCGTTAGTGATTTGAGCTGCGTTCGATGGTAACATGACAAAAGCTTCCAGTTATTTTTGGCTGCACTGGGTTGAACTGCAGGCTGTGTTTATGCAGCGCAGATGGACGACAAGTGTGGAAACAAATACAAAGTTAAAGTTGTCAAGTATCATTAAAATACACTTTCCAACTTTCTTATGATGCATGGCGTTATAACTGTGCCATTCTGCATAAGCAGCATGTTGAAGTTCTGTCCATTTGGAGCCATGGCTGTGCTGTTTCCATAGATTGATATTGCAGGAAAAAAAATGAGCCCAAAGTCAGTGAAAATGTAACAGAAGCAAAGAAAAAATGATCAGGAACTGGGTTGGAACGTGAACTTGTGTCAGTCCTGCTGTTTGCAGCTCGTTTCCGCCGCCCCCAGGTGGCAAACGAACAAAGAGAAAGAAAGAAAAAGAAAAACGACGGTTATTGTTCATGTGAATGCGACGTGACCCAGGTGCTCTCCTCCCATGCTCCTCGCTTGAAAACTGATGCAAACTGTCCCACGGGAAAAAGTTTGCATCATCAATTACTCTTGATTTAATTCCTGTCTACATTCCATTGAGTGGAGCGGCCGAGCATTGTGCAGATTAGTGCCTGTTTTGCTACAGTTTCTGTGACTGCTCAGTTGGCCTAATCCACAGCGAGAATAGGAACAATAAGCCCGAGTGTGCATACAGGAGCTCTCCACGAAATACTAATGGGCTGTTCTAAAAGAGTGGGCATATTGTCCGTCCGTGAGTGCGCGTACTTGATTGTGCTTAGTTGTATATAAATGCGTTGTGGCTGGATTCCCAGAGGTCCCTTAAAACGTTGAAGCATGAGGGTGCTGCGTCGTCGAGGAGGGACTTCCTGAACGCTGTCAGTTTGGGTCACTTCCGGTTCACATTGACTCGCACTTATTTTTCTGTGTTTCTAATTTGGTTTGTAATGGTTTTTGTTCAAGTTAGCTCAGCTGTAACCTGCTTATCGTTTCTCATACAGACTGCACGGCCACAATCTTCGCTTTTTTTATTGCATCTGTTAGTTACAAGGAGATTTACTCATCGTTTCTAACACTTGATATGCTCACACCGTCGCTCTTTGCATAAAGAAACTCAAGTTGTTCTTGAAATCATAAATGAATGCAGAGCAAACTTCTCCTAAGTCCGGACATGACCTGAGCGCTAACAATGGCACGGTGCTGAACTCCGTCTCTGAAAGGTTCCTCTGGGGTTTTGTTGTGGGTTCTTTGAAGACGCTTCCAGTGGTTTGCTTCACTGATCACCAATAAGTCCCGTTCCCAGTGCGTGGTGCGGCCGGCTGAGAGAAGCCAGTCATAAAGTTCAAACAAACCCTGCAGCCGCTCGGTGAATCAGAGACTCAATTGTACCACAGCGCTCAGCTGCGAGAAAAAAATAACTGAGCAAGTGAATAATTTATGTCGTCCCGGCTTATGTATATAGATTTCTATGCAGGCCCGTCACTGCTGCCGAGGTAGAGAGAAATCACTTGTGCCGAGATATGTAAATATCCATTTTATGATGTAGTTCAGGTTTTTTTTTTTCTTCATGTCCATTTACCTGACGTGTCATTCTGCCTTCCCGTTGTGTAAATTTGCTTTTCCAGTCATGCGACATCTGCTGCGATTCTGTCTCTGCTGGCAGGGAGATCCCACTTCTGTTTCTTCCCTTGTTTTTACATGTTAATGGGTTTTTGAGGAGAGCTTTTCCTCATCCGTGCAGATTGAAGCAAATGTGCGGCTTTAGGGGCGATTTGACTCAAAGCGAGATGACCTGACAGCCTCCGTTTGCCGCCTCAGAAGGTGAAAAAGGCATTAAAACGATCTTTACGTCACACTTCCACGTGCAAAAGAGGTAATTAAAACTATAACCGTGACGTGTTTGCTCCCCTGTCAGTGTCTGTTTTTCAAGCTGGGTCACTTGGTTCCTCCCGGTGTTCACCCGTAAGGCCGGTCACGTCACACCCTCAGCAGCATATCGTGTCCTCGGGGAAGGTCTGGGCCTCGGGTCCTGTCTGACTCGACTTAATCTCTGTGATGGACCACGCCGGCCTCAGTGTTGGCTTTGACAAATTGCTCTGTTTAGATCAGCCGTTACAAACGTATCGGGGCATAAATCTAAAGCTTTGACGTAATCATTACACTTTCTGTTTGCTTTTAGATCTCTATTAATACAACGGGCCTGTCAACACCTTCTCGTGCACAAGCGTGTGGCGTGTCACGGCGTTCGTGTGTGTGTTGCCGTCCGTGAGGCTTACGTCACCTGACATGGATTTGACTGCCGGCTCCGCAGCACTCAGCTGGCGGGCCGGCTTCACTCCTGCATGTGTGTTTTTAATCTGTTTCATTACTTAATGGCTGCCACATTCAGACGTGGGGTGTTTCAAAGTTCACAGCTGATCACTCTGTCGTCCTCATCATGAAAGTCTTTACGTTTTGTTCAAGTTCATTCTGCGTTTTCTTCTTCGGTATCTCAGCTCCTGAGGCCGACTGAGGTGAAGCTTATCTTTGTGCACAGGATGTTGTTTGCAAAGCACTGGGGCTTCTCAAACGATGACTATCAAGCCACGTGAGTTCACAGCAGTGCGAGTGAAGAGCTCCCTCTAGTGGCAGAAACAAGTGGTTGTGATTCTGTTCTTCCGCTGCACTGCGCTCAACAGGTTTGTGTTTGTCTGCTTTCAGGATATCAACGTGTGCATTCTAGAGAATTACCCTGAGTGCTCCAACCCCAGAGTTTTCTACATCATCCCCTACTTCTGTGGACAGCATCCTCAGTGCAGGTAGGGTTCTATCGATTTTATGGAAAAATAAAAAACACATTTTGCTATTTTAGATATTAAAAGCAGTAATATTTCATGTTCTCTGCCAAGTAAAGCTGCTCTCTTATAATTTTCCTTCCCTCTCCTGCAGAGAGCCAGGAGTGTGGGCTTTGGAGAGGGCCAAGCAGAATGTGCTGGAGAACTACCTCCTGGTGGGCATCTTGGAGGAGCTGGAGGACGTTCTACTCCTGTTGGAGAGGCTCTTACCGCATTACTTTACTGGAGTGCTCAACATCTACAAGAGCCCTGGTAGGTGCCCACTCCAAAAAAATCACATTCAGTTTCCTTTAGTCAGACAACACAGAGCGTCTGCCAGCAGCTTTCTGAGGCTGTTTGCTTTCAGGGACAAGGACACTTTGGTTTGGAGATTCACGGTTCATCATGCTGACTTGGAACTAAACCCTAAGTGCAGCTGGGAATGTTGACAGTTTTACAGGTTTTTGGACACAAAGAAAAGTTGACCTGCTGATGTGTTCCCCTGAAGAAGCATAAATGTCTTCATCCAGTCTACTAGTTAATAAAAAGGCAGCTCACATGCTGCCTGCTTGGTCTCCTTTGTGGTGCAAGGAACCAAAGATGTCAATCTGATTTAAAACCGCTCAGTTCTCAGATACACTCACTGTACAATAAATCCATCCAGTAGTCCCAGTGGGCCCCAATTCAAAATCCAACAATATTTCCTATTAGAAGTAGGTATATGAATGTCTAAGACCTGTTTTAATCCTCTTTTCAGGAAGCTGAAATGGGCCAAACCACATTTACTAGTTTTAGAGAAAAATGGGCTCAAAATGTTTCGCTAAAAACAATCCTGGTTGTTGGAGGCGTCATTCTCAACATCCAGAGATAGAAACAGCTGCTCTATGATGACTTATTGAAGTTTTAAGTTTGACTTTCCTTTTGCTGAGTGCCTTTTTCTACTTTTTGAGAAAAAAAAACTGATTCCAGGTTCTTCTTGCTAAACAACACTGACGAGTTTACATCATGAGGAACTGGAGGTACTTCTGAGGACCATGGGGTAGAAATAGATGCTTGGTGGTGGTTCATTAAGTTTTTATTTTCCCTTACCGGCCCTACCAGTTGACTTTTCTGACTGTTCGCCATCCTGAATCGCAAACACGTGCAGCTACCTGCTCCAGCAATATAATGGTCAACAAGTCCTGTGCCACTAAAGTTTCGTGCCAAAACCATAATGGGCCGAACTTCAAAGTCACATTGTGACGTACTCGTGGGCTGTTGGTCAGACCACTTCGCCACAAACTAGTAGACCATAAACACTTATCACAAAACCATAAAACTTAACTTTGGACTTTCTGTGGTTTGGTCTGTTTTGGCACTGAACCCCTCGGAAATTGTGGGGCGCCCCTACAGCCCACCTAGTTGGGCAGGGCGACCCATGAACAAGGCTATAGTTGAAGGCCATGGTCAACCCTTTGCTGAAGGTCCTCCCCCTTCTCCTGTCTCACTCTCTCACTATCCTGACTAATAAAGGCAAAAAGGCCAGAAAAGAATAATTAGAAAAAAAAAAAAAAGAAGAAATTGTGCTTCCTACTGTAACATATGCACAAGTACTCAGGGGCTACAGCCTCACCCCGTTGCCTTTCCATCATAGTACCACCAGGCCTGTGTTCTTCACAGTGCAGCAGCTGGTCAGCTCAGTAGCTTAGAGCCTTTCAATGCACCACCACTGTTACCCTCCCTGCTCAGACCATTATTGTTTCTTATTGCTCCCCCTTTGCTTGATGTTTTTTGTAGTTGTTGGCTCCTAATTAATCACAGGCTGTTATTTGCACATTAGAGGATGATGATTTTCACTACTGCAAACCCCAGTGACATCAATACGAGCATTCAGGTCAACGTTTTTGAATATTTTGAACCTGAATGCCTTTTCTCTGGTCTAAACAGCTCTTTAACAGAAAACTAAAAACATCCACCTGTCATGAGATCATTAAAGTTGTGATCTGTATCCTTTAGGCACCATCATGAACCAGCCATAGAGCCGCATCACAGTGTGACAGAACATGTGTTTGGATTTTACTTTGCGACTGAATTCTTGTTCTTTGTGTTTCATTTTTTTCTTGTCCCTTCAGACTACAGGAAAATGGGGAACATGACGGGCACAGTGCGCAAACACACCCCCACTCTGGAGGCCCTGCAGGTGCTGTACCACCGCATGCGCTACGAGTACGAGTTCTACAACTTCATCCGCGACCAGTTCCACCTCATGAAGAAGAAAATTGGCCTCAAGTCCGTGTCCCAGCCCCCGGCCTATTCGCCGGCCTTCCTACGAGAACTGGCCCTCCGAACCCCGGAGCCTCTGGATGAAGACGAGGACCTGGACACGGACCTGGAGGACGCCAACAGCTGGCTGGTCCATCCCTAAAGGCCGTCTGGTGAACAGCGGATGTGGCCGTACAGATCCCAAAAAATAAATCAATGAGAAGCTGTTTGGCTAGAATTGGCTGAAGATAGCTGGAGGCAGCCTGAGGGCAAAGAGGAGTGTTCCCCCGTCTTTCGGCATTCCCAAGAGAAGTGAGGCGTGTTGAGGGGATCCTGACGCTCGTGTTTTTGGCGGGTTCTGTTTCCCATCTGCCATTGACTCCTATCATGACAGGCTCAGCACTGAGGACTATAGGGTTGAGTAATTGGAAGGACAAAATGCTCTATTTAAAAAAAAAAATCAAACAAGGACAATGGGAATTATTATTAAGCTCAATCTGCTTGAGTCAAGTTTTTGCTTTAATTTGAGCTTGTTTTAGGGTTCATGTTACAAAAAAAACAAACAAATAATATTGCTCTAATCTCCAGGAGAGATTAGTGCAAGACGTGGACAGATTGATGTGTGGGGAAATGTACTACATGTTGGTTTGCTGGTGTGTTTACTGTAGGAGACATCTTCAGAGACATTGCCCAAGAGAGAGTTTCACGCTTTATGAAAGGGTTAATGTCCCAAAAAAGCTGGATTGGGACACGGTGTTCATGAATTTTCTAAAAGGTGCCATAAGTTTGTATATTAGTCGTCCAGGACTGTTGTAAGTGCCAAACCTCATTAAGAGTTCCAGTAACTGTGTGACGGGGACTTCTGTGCACAGTTGGTGGAGGTGTGACATAGTCAAGTTAGAGTATTGGTTTATAACATTTTGTTTAATTTGTAAACTGTCGTTAGGTATAAATGAGGGTTATACTGTAAGCACTCAATTATGAATTCAAAGAATTCCAACTATGTGTGCATGAATGATTGAGTTTGACCAAAACCAGTAGTGTATCTTAGCATAGATTTAGTATTTGGGGCAGGTCATTTTGTTATTTAAAAATTTTAAAAAAGAAAAAAAAAAAAAAAGTATAGCCTGGGTCAAACGCTAAAAGCATTTATGGAGCCGAATTTGTAATCCAAAGTTGAAAAGATTGAGCTTGCCAAATATCAGTGTTTCTACTGCGTCGCGTTACAAAACTGTATGAAGACACTGCACTTTTTTTTGTGAAGTGACACTTCCTGAACTTCTGCAGCAAAATGAGGGATTTGGTCACAACTGGATTCTGACTTCCGCCGGGCTTCCGTACTGTCCAAGGCTTTTCCTGTCCAACTGAGTGTGAAGTTTTGCCAATCCCAGCTAATGTCTTAATTTCTCCAGCAGCTACTCGGAGTGCGTATTATTTTTTTTTAATTAAAAAAAAAAAAGAAAAATCATCCAGAGAATCGTAACCATAAGCTAATATGTGATTGTCATCTACATATTTCACTCTACCATCCTAATCTTCATTGTCTGTTCCTTGTTACGGTTTGTGTTCAGTGTTCCCTCTGTCTTTTTCTTTCCTTTTTTTTTTTGCCAGTTTAATTTATTATTTTGTATTCATTTGCATTCCAGATAAAAATTCTCAGGAAGGAAAACATTGTTTAATAACTTGATTTATTTGTACCATTGGTTTCTGGTGGCTATGAGACGATTCTTGGCATTTTTAAGGGTGTCTGGAATGGGTTTATATCAGCAGCTGAAAACTGGTAACTACGACTAATGCAGCCCGTCATTTTACAGTCTTCAAAAAATAAATGTCCTCTAACTATTGCAGCTAATGTCTCTGCTTTACTCGAAGGTGGTTTGTGACTGAAAAGCGTGTCATGTATTTAGCGCTGCAGCCGGCCTCGTCTGAACCGTCCCGTGATGCCGTGCATGTCCGGTTTCCTGCTTCTGTCAGACCACGGTCCAGCAGGTCCGTCTGCTTTCATCACGTTTGCAGCTCTCTCCCTTCACTGCAGCAGCCCGTCCAACACTTATCTTCCCTCCAGCTTCCCAGTTTTTAAACGACGTCTCCTGCAGGACAGCACTTCCTGTCTTATGATTTATAAAGTTATACAGTTTGCGTGGGGCTAAAAATACACAACACACGTTAACTGATGATTCTAAATTGGCCGTCAGTGTGAATGTGAGCATGCATGGTCGTTTTTTTTTTCTCGCCCAACCTCACCTGGGATAGACTCCAGCCCCTCGCGGCCCTCTACAGGATAAAGCAAGTATAGCTGATGGGCTCAGTTTCCACGGTCTTGTTGCCTCAATCGTGAAATGCTTCACTTGAGGTAACCAAAGGATTTCTCCTCTGCTCCCATTTGCTGAGCACAGGCTTGGTTGTTTTTTTGCAGGTTTTGTTCACGGCCTTCTGCATTTCAAGAGTTGGACAAAAAGCGTTGAATCATAACATCACTGAATTTTTATAACAGCAGCTTTCACATTAAGGATAATAACCACAATAAGTTTTAGCATCATTGATATGCAGAACATATCCATCCATCCATCATCTCTACACCTTAATCCTCACTAGGGTCTCAGGGGGCTGGAGTCTATCCCAGCTGACTCAGGGTGAAGGCAGGTTCACCTGGACAGGTCACCAGTCTATCACAGGGCTACACTTAGAGACAGACAACCAAGCACACTAACATTCACACCTACAGACAATTTAGAATCACCAATTAACCTCAACATGTTTCTGGGCTGTGGGAGGAAGCCAGAGAACCCAGAGAGAACCCACGATGCACAGGGAGAACATGCAAACTCCACGCAGAAAGATCCTGGATGTCCTCACTGGGACGCAAACCGGCGACTTTCTAACTGCGAGGCAACAGTGCTAACCACTGAGCCACCGTGCAGCCCCAGTACATATTAATAAGTGGATCACTTCAAACTATTTAACTCCTCAATTTGACCAGAAAATAGTATTTTCAGATCGAAAAAATACAGCAATGACATTCAGTTAATGTAGCTCTAAAACATCCACTACCATAAAATATTTAATGCCAGCATGTAAAAAGATATGAGTGAGTGTCTATATGTGTGTGTGCAGCTGTGTTCACTCTGTTGTCGGGACATAAATCTGTCACATTGTGTGGATCTGCTTCCCCTACACATCATTTAACCTCAACACGCTTTAAGCTTTGGACAACACGAGCTTACAGCTATGGTTAAGGTAAAGGTTAGAAAGGTAGCGTTTATGGCTGGAGCAGGTCTCCAGGAACTAAATGGAAGTCCATAAAAAAAAGTCCAAAAGTGTGCAGAAAAGCCAAGAAAAGGTCTATTCAGCAAAAGTTGGGATGCATAACCCACACACACACACACACACACACACACACACATTTAGTTTTCAGCTGCAGAACTACAACTGTGATGTAGGTTTGTACTATACTTGTGAGGACCTTCAATGTGTTTCAAACTTTTCCTTCAAATAATTCTAATCTCAACCCGAACATCAAGCCCTGAGTCGCACGCTGCCGTCTGAAAAAGTGGGTCACTTTTTGTTTGAACATTTTGTTCCTCAACAACATACAAGAGGGCACACGCACACACACACACACACAGACACACACATACGCACAGACACGCACACACACACACGTACGCTGGAGGGGAATTACTGACGCTTCAGTCCAGTTTCCTGTCACAACCACAGTATCTGTGGCATCAGCATCGCGACACAACTGAAAGTTCACATTCGCAGGAAAGGCTCAAGGTTCAAGCAAAGTACAGTGCTTGAATTTTTCCATCCACATGAGCACGCACACATATGCACTTGTCATCCAGCTGCAGTTTCTTCTGAAAAAAAAGTTGAACAAAGAGGGGTTTCATGGGGCCGGCGGTGCAGAGGGACCGGCTCTCCACCAGCAAACAGGAAGCCGTTTCCCAAACCTGCTCTGCACTCGCTGTACGGCACGAATGCACTCAAACAGCAAGTTCAGCACTACGACAAAGAGAAGACGTAGGAAAGAGCTTTAAGGGAGAAGTAATGAAGAGGCCAACAACCTCAGCCATCTCATTTATTGTTCCATAATGAAATAAAAATAACACTAACAAAGACACTACACATAGAAAACACTGTTGATGGTAGAACACTCCATCACCTGCTGATCAGACGTCATCAGGTTTAGATTAACAGCTGCTTTTTTTTTTCAGAATAAAGCACCACGCGATGGTGTTGATATGAAACACGCCGGTGGCGTACTACAGCATTGCAAAGCAGGTATTCATGTTTCCACACTACTGCGGTTTACTCCTGCATTTGGTCCAAACATCTGGATAGCACATCTTGACGCCGAAACACAGTAATGCAGCATCACCTGATCCTCTTCAGCACGTCCAGCATTGTGAATACACAACAAAAAGAACACTAAGACACTAACTCACAAAGCTGTGAGTCACTAACACACACACACACACACATACGTCAGATAAAAAAGTTAAAGCTCAGCATCTTCAACGAGATGGAATTAAGGATGAAATGAGGGTGAAATTAAAACATCTTGAAAGTGATCGTTTCACAGTGATACTGGCGCCCTGAGATTAAACAGGAAGTTTAAAGAAGGCCACTTTAAATGTTTAAACAGGCACTTCTTTGGCATTAGAATAATAAATTCTATCGTTTCGACGGATTAAATAGATGAGATGTAAAATGTGTGAGGCGCAGCAGTTCGCTCACGATGACTTCTTTGTTTTCCAGGTTGTTGATTAAAGCTTTGGTGTTACAAATTTGTAGCTACGACCATCAGTCCTGTTAGTAATAATAAGACTGTAGTCAGCAGCTAACTGAGGAACGAGCAACGCTGCAAAATTAAAAGTCCAAAAGGGCGAGAAACATGAGAGTTAAAGTCCAACGTGTTTCATCTTTGCTCTGCCTCCGTTTAGATAACCTCGTTAAACCATCTGATTGTCTGATTGATTGCAGTAAAGTTGCTCTTCCAGCAATTAATTTGGTGAGTGCAATGCTAACACAACCGCAACAAACGATGGTCGAACCTACAAAAATACGACAAAAGATGAACGTATCCTTCCTTTTTTTTCCCTTGGTCTTGGACACACGCTAGCACACATACAGAAACGTTTCACACGATATGTCTGATCACTGAATTCATGAACTGCTGTGATTGCTCGGCGGTCTGCGTGCATGCAGGAGAGTTTGTGCAAGTCCTCGGGACCTTCAAAGTTCTGAACCGTTGGTCACTTTGCAGAACAAACAACAACAACAACGAAAGAAGTCATTTCAAGAGTTGTGATAAAAGCTTTTTTTTCTTTTCTCTCCCCCCAACAATCCGATAAATCAATGATGTTATTGTTTCAGGTTTTTGGCAGCCGTCACCTCCTCCATTGAGCTTTTTTTTTCCACAGCGTTTCCCCATGTTTCTGTCTCTCCAGTTTTCCTGCAGTTTCAAGCTTTGGTTTGGTGTTGGTTCAGCTCCAGCCCGTCCTCGTCCTCTCTACTGCCCAGGGCCGACTTCTTCTTGCTGGGCGCCCGTCCCAGAGATTCAGCCTCTTCCAAGGTGGTTGTTAGAGGCTGGCCCAGGGTCTCAGGCAGCAGCATTGTCAGCACTCCGATAATGAATGCCAGGATTCCAACGATGAGCTGCAACCAAGTGTTGTGATGAGTAAAGGAAAAATGTATTTGTTAGGATTAGTGTTGCTGTCGATAAACTATGATGAATGGGAACGTGGTGAAAAGGCGACTTGTTCTGAGGAGGATCCGCCAAAAGAAAACATGAGCGTGTATACCTGCGGGAGGTAGACCCAGACATCAGCCAGGTACACGCAGAACGGGGCGACCACGCTGCCAACGCGGCACATCATGCTGCCGCTGCCGACTGCCAGAGACCTGGAGGAGGAACAGGTCCAGGTCAGCCATTCAGTTAATTACAGGCAGAAAAACCTGCTTCCTTTTTAAACAAGAATGAATAGAATCAACTCACAGGAAAGACATTTTAATTGTAACGCAGACCATGAAATAATTACATATTGAGGCACAACCCCAGGAAAACATCATCTCCGCCCCTATTAGTCAATTAAAATGAGAAACAATGAGCTGAATTTACAATTTAGGCACAAATGCATCCACACTGCTGCTTTTTTTAAACCTCATCTCATGAAATGACAACGTGATTTATTCTTGATAAAGTGTGTATCTTCTCAAAACTTTATTGATATCACAATATACATACAATCCATCCATGATCTCTACACCTTAATCCTCTCTAGGGTCATGGGGGGCGGAGCCTATCCCAGCTGACTCAGGGTGAAGGCAGGTTCACCTGGACAGGTAACCAGTCTATCACAGGGCTACACTTAGAGACAGACAACCAAGCACACTCACATTCACACCTACGGACAATTTAGAATCACCAATTAACCTCAACATGTTTCTGGACTGTGGGACTGTCGCCCTGAGTCAGCTTTGATAGACTCCAGCTCCCTGGTGAGGATTAAGGTGTAGAGATGATGGATGGATTCTCGTCTAGATGAGTGTACTGGAGAGCACTATTGTACTTTGCTCTCGCTTCCATGTTCTGATCGCGTTTGTCCTCACCTGATGATGGTCGGGTAAAGCTCACAGGTGTACAGGTAGATGAGACCGAAGGCAATCGCAATGGCAAACTTTCCCGTCATGCAGAGAGCGATGGCCAGAGCCTCTATGTCCTGTAGGGATGGGAAGGTATGAGGCATGAAAACACACACACACACATCCTTAACACAAATATCTGACATTTCTCCATGTTTCATAACACAGAAGGTCGCTCTGGTTTGCTGTTTTGCATATGATTTGCTCTGAAGGGGGTAAGTTCCTGTGAGTAAATGATATTACAGCTGGTTTCCTCATATTGCTCTCTGACCTTCCACCAGGCCGCCGAGTCCATTAATAGTCAAGCGAAAGCGATGACTCCACGGATGAGTGCCTTAAGTACATGCTAACGTGATTAACTTTTCATAACATTTTCTCTTAAGAGATCCAATAAAACTAAATGAATCATTGCTCCCTGAGTGACTTTACTTCTCATTTACTTCATCATTATAGTTTTAGCTCAGGAATAACTGAATGAATTCTCCCTCTCTCGTGGGACCTGGTTGTGCAGACATGAATGCAAACATGTGTGTCGATCAAATATACGTCTCAAAGCATCCTTGTATTTAAAAACCCAAACATGAGGCGATGCAGTGGATGGGTCCTTATCACTGGCTTTTTGCACCGCTAGCTTGAGGTGGGTAAAAAAGGCAAAACTCCATCTATCAGAGGCAGCAACTGTAAAAAACAGATGGAGTCATCAGATTTTCAACCTTCGATGGTCCCTGAGTTAATCATGTGATGCACAAATAATAAATCAATGATGAATAATCTGTAACCAACAGTCACGCGACTAAAACTCTTTTCAGCTAAACTGGGCTGAGCTTCAGGCTTTATTCACCTGTTTGGTTCGCCTGTTGGTTCCAGGTGTTTCTAGTTCTGGTAAAATAATTCAACTTTTGTTTTTTATGATTTGCAGCCGTGTGGCTTTGTTATACTGCACAGAAAACATATTTAGTTTTCTTTTTACTTCTTGTGCAGGTGCAGGACTTTGTAATGCAGAAGAAAAAAAATGCCCACAGTGAGAAACTCTTTGGGGTTCAGAGGGTTGGTTCAAGTGTCACATGAACGACAACACAGCGCTCTGTGTCATGACGGGAAATTTTGCCAAGTTAAAGACTGGTTCGCATTAGGAAGTGGAACTCAGTCTGACTGCAACCGAAACAAATCAGTCCAGTGGTGTCACAAGGGTCACAACACAAAACTCCAGCCTTGTAGACAGTATTCAAAAAGCACTTATTGACAAATACATACCAAACGATACATCTAAAAGCGATATATGCAAGGAGTAAAGACAATTCTGTATATACACATGCATGTGTGGAGGGTATATTTGTGCATGCAGACATTTCTTATGTCTGTGTGAGTATCACATGTGTGTGTTAACAGCAGTTACAATGAAGTACTGCATCAGCTGCTACACACCACATGGGACTGTATGTGTATATATATGATAGTGTGCTACTTACAGTCCAGGTTTTTTTGGGGGGGAGTGAGTTATGATTTACAGACCTCCAGTGCTTATCTTGCCTTCAGAACTATAACTCAGCCTGTCGCTATGACGCAATCGATGCAGACAGCAGCACCTGGCCACAGCATTCAATGTGAAAGATACCCAGAGAGACGAGGGAGGCGGCGTGAGGTCATCCTACTGGAAGTGACTTATTTAATCATTTGCTCTGAGTCCGACAATCTTTATTTTCAGCTGTACTGAAGTCAGACATCTTTTTCATCATTTCCTTCTTTTATTCAGTAAATAATCTACCTGACCTCCGCGGCGTTGAGGACATGGTGATCAGATGGTGCACACAGGACTGTTACAGCTTCTGTCTGATAATGTTTCTACAAGTGGTAGGTTGTGGCAAAAGTGGGGTTTTTTTTTCCAGCCTGTGCAGATGCTCGATTTATTAGAAAGCTTAGCAAAATCCCTGGTTGTATTTGCCTAATTTGTACATAAAGTCACTGTAACAGGTATAGAAATCAGGCTTAGAGCGCTACTCCCCCTCTTTGCACCTTCCTTATTAATACAGAGCTGCACTGCAAGGCAGACAAACAGAATTTAAAAGCAAAATCATGATAAAAGGGGAAACTATGAGTACTTCCATGTTGGATAATAAAAGTAACCGAGTGTCCACTGGATATCAAGCTCATGCATTCTGCTTCGTTCTCTTCTCCTCTGCAGTTAATAACCTGGGAAAGCTTGTCAAGGTGAGTTATATCTGTCTATGTGGTTTACTGTTATAAAAATTCAGTGTGTTATGTTATGACTCAATGCTCTTCGTCCAACTCTTGAAATACAGAAGGCCGTGAAAGATAGACAGAAGTAGCAAAAAGCATCCAAGCCTGTGCTCAGCAGAAATCTTTTGCATGCCTGTATGAATGCTGCAGCGTTTCTTGACTCTGATGTCACTTGTTCAGACTCTGGACTGTACATGTTGCTCCTTGCTGCAAGTCGGACATTGCTCTGACTTAAGAGACGACTCTGTGTGTTGATTTGGAGCAGTTCGGACTCCACTGAAGAATTTTCCTGACATTTACCGAAAACAGTGACGTGCACTGTGTTGTGCAGGAGTCTGCAGAATCACTGAGGTGTGTCCTCCTGCAGAGCAATGCAGACGTTACTGCACAGACACAGGGTCTGGAAAGAAAAAGATATACGACTTGCATTTGTTAAGCTTTGTTCAGCGTGACTCCCAAGGTCAAGGGTCATATTTACTTGGACATTAAGCAACAGCTGTCTGCCAACTCAACCATAAGCGGGATTAATTTGGGTCAGAGCACAGAACACGTACACGTCGGGAACTGCAAGCTCAACAGTCTGCTAGCGCACGGCAAAAAAACTCAAGACTCACAGTCCAAACGCACTGACTGAGTGCGGAAAATAAAGTCAAAATCACTCCTTATCACACTTCCTGTTTCTGCCTGGTCCCTCACACAAAGCTCAGAAACCAGGATCTGACCAATCACAGAGCTCCTTGAAGAATAGTTGCACTGAAACTGAGAGTTCATGTAAATCTGTGGTGAGTAAATTTAGTGGATGTTTTTCTTTTTGCTGAGAGAAACTAACAAATGCATTGGGTTTATAACGCTACAGAACAAAAAAAAAACGTCATGATGCAGCTGAATGTGGAACAAAGATAGAAAATTCCTGAAAGACTTGTGGTGTGTCGATTTAGAAGCGCTAGCACGGCGATACAAGACAGCGACTCTTTCCAAGAATCTGTGTACGTACAGCTGGCACCACAATGATGAGCATGCAGGCGACCCCGGCCAGGAGCAGTGCGGGAGCGCAGGTCTTCTTCCTTCCAATCCGGTCCATCGCAAAGCAGCCAACCAGATAGGAGGGGAGCTCCACTGCACCTGGAAACAGCCAATCACAGCCGCTCTTGGTCAGGGGTTGCTGGTTTTCGTGGCACCGACACTGTGACATTCTATCTGGGGGACCTAAATAAACCATCTGAAATGTTAGTGGAGGCTCAGGCTCACCAGTGTGCTCGACAGTAAACTCCCAAAGGAAATAAGAGGGGATATAAGTATTAAACAAAGTAAATTCAACACTTCACTGAGCATATTACTGGTACCGAGCGTCGTGCAAAGTTGTGGGAAATAATATCTTGCAGTTTAGTAGCTAGAATTAAAGTGTAAATGAAATGCCTGCGAAGATCCCGTGTCTTTAAAATAGCATTACATGAGCAGTAATGAGTTCTTGAATTGTTGAACACAAATGGTTATTACAGCACAAATCCTATTTTCTTTATTAGATACAAAACCGTTCGGCTGAAAGGAGGATAGCTGTAGTTTTTGTTCATTGCCTCGCAGGCTAATTTCCCTCTGTGTGTTACCATAAACAGAGCAGTAAACAAAGCCACCGCAGAGAACAGCAAAGGCTTTCTTTATGGCATCATATAATATTGACATGACAAATGAATGTATTCTACATATTTAAAATGTAAATTCGTTCAGTACAGGCGTGTACTGTACTGAAAGGCCTTTTTGTTTAAACCAGAGGAGTAGATTTGTTGTTAAATTACTGAAAAATACTGACGGAGCTCACACTATATCAGAGTTAAAGGTTAAAAAGAGCTACAACAGTCACAACTGTTGCCAAATCCATATAAAACCACAAATACAGACCGCACTGGGATGAGTCTAAACTCATTCCCACCAGTTTCCTCATATTTTCAAACACATTCACACTCATCAGAAAGTTACGTACCAGCAAGGAAGAGGTTAACATACTGGTTTCCTCCCAGGTTGACTGAGCCCAGAGAGAAGACGTAGTAGCCCAGGCTGCCGATGAACCAAATGGCCCACACGGTGCAGGTGCGACCCGCCATCCTCCAGCTACCGAACAGGTCCAGGATGGACAGCTTCTTTTCGGGCTGCGACGGCCGTTGCTGCGCCGCCTCCTGCTCCAGCAGAGCTCTGCCGTTCTCTCTCTTCTCCGGTTCCAGAAGATCTTCTGCCCTCAGCCTGCACTGGAGGCCGTTGAAGTGGGCCATCCTATCTAGCAGATTCTGAGTGTCCTTGTAGCGGCCCTTGGCCATCAGGTAAAACGGCGTCTCGGGGAACTTCCAGCAGAAGAACAGGAAGGGCGAGGTGCAAGTGGAGAGGACGATCTGGTAGATCCACCAGACCCGCACCAGGTACCCGGTCAGAGCCACCACCATGATGCCGACTGCAAAGGCCGCGTGCACGTGCATAGACGTCCATGTGCGCACCTTGATGCCGGTGAACTCTGTCACGTAGACAAACACCACCACCAGGTAGCCACTGGACACCTGCCAAAAGCAAAACATGGGAAGATAAAAGAAAGGAAGAAAGAAAGAGGGAGATGAAGGATTGGTTTAGGGATTGACCAACATGGGCTTTTTCAGGACCAACATCAATGCAGCGGCTGCACGGTGGTTACAGCAAGGTGTGAATGTGAGTGTGCTTGCTTGTCTGTCTCTAAGTGTAGCCCTGTGATAGACTGGTTACCTGTCCGTCTGCTGTTCTTCACTGTTTTCTTCATCCTTTTCTGCTCCTTCACTTGTATTGCCCGCTAAGGTTCCTATCTTAAAGCATTATTCATTATTGCTTTCCAGACACTGTTTATCTGAGTCTACCGCCTAACTTAGTGTCGCCTAATCTATTATGAAAGCAGTACATTTCCTGGTGTCTGGCAATAGCTTGTGTTTCCTGTTCAGTTTCTGTGGGTTGTGTCTCTGCTCGAGAGAAGTTGTTGAGCCCACAGAGTGATTACAGACGGAGAGAGGCAGCTTCATCAGACCCAAAGTAATGCATTTAATTTAGGAATAACGATACAGATAATCAGAAAGATAATCGGAGTGTGATGCTGAATGGCATTTATGAGCACAGTGTTTGGTTGTATTTAAATAGTTGTTGACCACATATTCCATCCGTGTAACTTTTACTAATCAGCAGCCACTAAACCCACAAGAAGCCACTGTGGAATAACGCTAAATGTCAGAACAGCCCAAGTAGAAAAGAAACATAACAAACGGTCACACACCTACATCTATATAAAGCTTCCTAACACGCCACACTAAGTAAAGCCTCTGTTCCTATCCCTAGTGAACTCTGCAAAAGAATCGTGTCATTGCATCTTTTAGAAGTGACAAAGTCTTGCTATGAAGTTGAAAATGATGAAGAATCGTGTTGTTTACAGAACCTCCAACAGGTAGCTGTAGAACTCACACGAGCAGCTTGACTATACGTCTGCGGAGGCCCATCGTGTGGCGTCAGCGTGCGGCTGTGCAGTATCACACTATCTGGGAGTCTGATTCTATGTGAAAAACAACAGCTGTAGCCGAGGAGGCCTGGCGGAGGGGGATGGTAGGAGACGGGGAGAAGTGAAATCCTGATCGGACTGAAGTGGCTCTTTGAGCACAACTTTACTGCCACGCCGGCTTTTCTTCATCAAGACTTTCTTCCTGTGGCTTGTAAACACATTCTTTCATGCATGTATCACGCAACACATAAACACAAACACGCAACATAAATAGACACGCTGGACTCACTTGTCTCCACTGTTTCTACTGCTGTGTAGTCCTTATGATTGCCTTTGTGTGCATCAAATGACGTTGCAGGACCAGGACATAGGATCTCATGTGACTTGCAAGATGTAATCTGATGTTTCTATTTTAGTCACTTATCTCACCTCAGATATATTATGTCATATTTATGCCGGTATCTTTGCTTAAGATTCTGCCCTTGGCACCTATTTCAAAGCCAAACAGCTTCTCCGAATGAAAAAGTGTCCAAATAAAGGCCTAATCAGAGTTCCAGTTAGTCACATTTAACTACACACAGCAGGACTAAACATCTTGCTTTGGTTTGGCTTAACTGCAATGTGACTAACAGGAGGCGGCTCCAGATACATCCACAGAGAATAAAAGCAATTGGCTGAGAGATTGTTTCATAGAGAAACTTGCAAAAACTAGGCGCAAAGTCAATCTGGAGACATGTGGCTGTTTTACAAGCAGGAAATAAGTCACCTCTGTTGTCCCGCGTTGGCTTTCAGCAGCAGCTCTGACTTGACATTTCTCTCACAGACACATGCAGATATGTTTACATCCATACACATTACAACAGGGCACACATGCTGAACCCACCATGGCGAGGAGGAAGCGGAGCACCACGAAAAAGTAGTAGTTTCCAGAGAAGGCGACAGCCACCCCGAGGCCGAACTGACAGAGGCTGGTGAACATCAGAATCCTCACACGACCAACTCTGGTGGAGGAAAAGTTGATAGATGGACAAGCAGAGGGACAGAGAGGAAAACATGTTCATGTTCAGGTGAGAAACCAGTTAAAGAGGGATTGTCCATTTGTCAGAGCAGTGGAGGATCCGCCATGATGCTGCAAGGAGCAGATCACATGTTTGGATGGAGCTGCAGAATGTATGTCTACTGATTATTTTCTCAATTAACTGATTAGGTGTCTCGAGAAAATGACTTGAAGCACTAATCCGCTACCAAACTACTTCCTGATCGAGGCTTTGCTTCGTACTTTATTGACTGACCTCAGCATCAACACCATCCAGCTCTGTTCTACCATTAAACAGACCACAGCACTACAATCCAAAGGCAGTCCTTTCATAGCTTAGTATACCTGGCAGCTATTAGCAAGCAAACCTTGACCTCCTGATGTGAGCCGTGGGAGCCACGACTTTGACGAGACCCACACAATGAATGCATTCAGCCGTTAGTCACTGTGGATCATTTTACGTGACCAAAGTCTGAGGACCTGTAAAGTGTTGGTAAAAGATTCCTTCCTGATGCATAAAAAGCATAAAACACAAGAAAAGGTACAACGTGTTGTCATGACGATGGCATCAGTAATTAACTCTCTGTAATCCATTATAAGATATGTCTGGGCCCACATCATGTGTACTGTACTCCCCTACAGCTAGACTGACAGTCACCTGGTCCGTCTAAACTGAACCCAGGTTCTTATAGCGCCCTGGTTACTTTCCTTCAGTCCTTTTCTTTCTGCCGCTAAACCGCCATCAGCACCTAGTTTCCCCTTTTCCTGCTCCGGTCACTCTAATCATCCAGCTTATGAGGCCATCGTGTGTTTGCACATGAACCACGGACAATGAGAGACAACAGTATCGTGTTTAATGTCGTGGCAGGACAGCAAACACGTCTCACGGAGTTCATCACATCAATTACAAAGACAAACTGCTCCGGCTGCAGTCTCCAGTGGCTGTGAAGAGAACGTCCTAATATGGTGAAGCTCCATGTGTGGTAGGATGTGTTCTCCATCTCACCTGTCAGCGATGTCCCCAAACACCAGCGCTCCGATCAGCACCCCCAGCATGAAGGTGGGCTGGCACAGCTTGGCCAGCCACTCTCTGTCGCACACCAAGTCCCAGTCCGTCACGATGCTTTGGTACACTTCAGTGTGGTCGAACACAAAGCCGCCACCGCACGCTTTCACCGTTTTGTTGCCATCAAAGTCGTAGGTAAAGTCCCTGGGGTCGATTCGCAGGGCGCAGCGGCATCGGCTCAGCTCCCACTGCTCTCCTTCGGCTGTCCGGACCACCAGAGGTCCTTTCCCTGATTTGAAGCCCGGCAGGACATCTTCCAGACTGGACGCCGTCACGTTGCCGTACAGGACATCGGTGATGTTGCCGGGCACGCTGCTGACAAAGTTTGGAGTCTCCACCAGGAACACAGAGGCCAGGTAGTGGATCCCACAAGCCACGGCCTGGAAGACTGCTGCAAAGTACAGACACGCCTGAAATCTGGAGAGAGAGAGAAAACATATGGACATGTGCTGATGCAAGAGCTGGAGGGGAGACTAAAGGTAGCAGGCATTCTGGTATCCTGTTTAACTCCAAAAAGATAACAGCCATAGAAATGAAACCCACGGAGCTCCATTTGTCAACACTTTACTGGAGAAGGTACATTTTACATACATACAGAATTCCTTCTTCTTTGAGTCTCTCTGGTTCATGAGTGCACACATATTTTGAACATGTAGTCACGTTGGAAGTGAAAAAACAAAAAGCAATCACTTGCTACTGACTAAAAATAGGATTTAAAGGAAAACTTTTCAAAAAAAAACATGTCAACGGATGTGTGTTTAGCTCGGCTTCTACTTTAAGTGCCATGAAGGAAACAATAAAACTCCTCCGAGGACGTTTATGGGTAAACATTTGATCTTCAGATGGGTCTTAAAGCCACTTATTTATGAATCAGCTTTAATGTGGACAGTTGATGATCTCCTACTTTACATTTACATCCAAAACACATTGATTTGCACAAAAATGCCGTGTTTAGTTTTAAAAATTTGAGTCCTAATGGGAAAAACACAACTTGTTGTCAGGCATAAAACAGGTATCTGAGGTGTATTTTGTGAGGACATTTAGAGAAAGGAAGGAAAAACTGCCATCAGTCATACATTTCCAGAAGTTATGCAGTTCTAAGTAAATAAAAGTCTCCAAAGAGGACAGAGCAGCTCCTCTGGTGAAGCCTCTGAAACACGCATGTGAGAGAAAACACATGTAGAAATAAAAAATGGAACGCGACCCCTTGTTGTTTTTAGTGTTTGCTTTCAAAATCGCATCTGTAACCAGGAATAAAAATAACTTGCGGCCGCCTCACTGTTCCAAAGCTGCCCAACTGGCTGCTGCTTGGTGATGCCCCCAGAACAAAGCAAATATTCACCCAGAGAGCCAAAGTGTGGAGGAAAAAAAAAAGAGAGAGAACAAATCCTCTCTGTACCTTTTGAAATGTCCGAGCTCGTCGAATATCCTCTCTACGGTCATTTTGAGACGGTGTGTTTGCGCGCTGAGGCTCCCGGTGCGTCTCTCCGCGGCGGGCAGCGGATCCTGAGCGCGTCAACACCAAATAAAGAACGCTTTGACGGCGCACGGAGAGGAGGGAGGGGCGCGCAGAGACACCCCCACGCACACCCTCTCACAGTGCAGGCTTCACTCTGGACCGTTAAATCAGCGGAGAAAAAGAAGTGAATGGAGATCAGGAGGTTCTGGAGCTGAACGCGGAACGGACGCCATGAACGCGGTGTGGCTGCTGCGCGCGCCTTCACAGCCAGAACGCGCACAACCAGGACGCACGGTGCACATCTGGCATCCACACAGCAAACTTGAAAGCGCAAATTTAACACTGTCAGAGTTGAAATTAACATTTTTGGGAACCACTGATAAAGTGTTTAAACCACTATGACTGTGTCACTTAAACTCTTATAGTGTAAAATATTAACACCACAAAAACTGTCAAGACCACTCAGTTGGTGTTCAAAGTTCACTTTCTGGAGACAATCATTGAGTCAAAACTTGAAAAGATAACACTTGCTGGTGTCCAATCTTATTTAAAAGTCACACCTAAGTAGTGCTGCATATGCTGATGATGCAGGTACATGTTCCACTGAGATCAACACTGTTAGAGTTGAAATTACAATCTGGTTTGTAACCATTCCACCACTCATGTCCAGCAATCACTCCAAAACATCCATCCATCATCTATACACCGCTTAATCTTCACTAGGGTCATGGGGAGCGGAGTCTATCCCAGCTGACTCAGGGTGAAGGCAGGTTCACCTGGACAGGTAACCAGTCTATCACAGGGCTACACTTAGAGACAGACAACCAAGCACACTCACATTCACACCTACGGACAATTTAGAATCACCAATTAACCTCAACATGTTTCTGGACTGTGTGGGAGGAAGCCGGAGAACATGGAGAGAACCCACGTTGCACGGGGAGAACATGGAGACTCCACGCAGAAAGATCCCGGGTGTCCTCACCGGGACGCCAACCGGCGACCTTCTTGCTGCGAGGCAACAGTGCTAACCACCAAGCCACCTTGCAGCCCACTCCAAAACTTACTGCAATAAAAGCATTTATCTAAAACCATGAGGCGTTACAACTGAAACGTGTTTTGTCAACAACATGAAATACATGTAAACACTCAACAAATCTAGTCTCCATTTCTGACACCAAAACATAGATCTCATTTCTTAAAAGAATGCAAACAGTCTTATTGAATTCTGGCATCTCATTAACAAAATTTGTGCAAACAACAAAACCAGGATGAAACTCAAAGCCATCATGTTTAACCCAAGTAGTGACACTTATTTCATCAACTCCAAAATGTTCTGAAATCAAATCACCATATTCAACATTCAACACACACACACACACAGGAACAACTATGTTATATCTGATTAGTTCTTATCGTCAAAATAATCCAGAAATTATGTTTTTTAGACCTCGAATTCAGGGTGTGTAACATCAGCTACATGTGGCGTACAGGCCGTAACAACAGGAAGCTCAAAACTTGTAATGTCAACAAGAACTGGAGTTATAGAAAAAAAATATAACACAACAAATAACATGTGCATGAATACAGTTTTTATGAGTCTTTATGGTCATTTTTGACCAGGAACACAAAATGGTTTGACAGGAAGTGAACACAACATCCATCCATCCATTATCTATACACCGCTTAATCCTCACCAGGGTCGCGGAGGGGGGTGGAGTCTATCCCAGCTGACTCAGGGCGAAGGCAGGGTGAACACAACATGAGGGTTAAAAACAGTAAAAAAAAAAAACATTGGACAACTTAAAATACTTTTTCTGTGATTTCATTAAATATCATCTGTAATCTAATAAAACTGGGGGAAAAAATCTGTAAAATGACAGTTAAAAAAAAAATCCAGTAAAAAAAAAAAACAAAACTGATTTTTGATATTTTTGATGTTATTTACTGTGTTGGTCTTCTTATTTTTTGTTTGTTTGTTTGTTTGTTTGGCTAGTTTTTAATATGCAAAGTAATATTTTTTATTAGATATTATCTGTAATTTGATAACACAAGAAAAATCTGGTTTTAAAAAACAAAAATAACATTTTCTAATCATTAATACATGTGTTTTCTTTTCTTAAAAATTGCAGCAGCATCTGTAATGTGATGGTGTTATAGAGTGTAGTACAGTTAAATACATTTAATTTTACAGTCAAATATGGTGAAAGAATTAGTCATCATTTGCAAAAAATAAACAATGAAATAAAATTTTAAAAGCCAATTTGTGATGTGAACAATATTTTCAGAAATCAGATTTTTTTTTATAGTCGACATGTAAATGAGACCAGATATTGTCTGCGATCTAACAAAACAATCTGGAACATAACAATAAATTGTTCAATGAAATACAGCTAAAAAACAGTTTTTTAAAAAAAACAAAACAGACATTTTCCAGAGTGTGCCTTTCTGTTGAATGAACCTGTTCCATCCCCTCATTGATCAAATTCAAACTGTGCTGATGAACTAAAATAAAAGGCTCCTGATGCAACCAGTCGTCTTGACGTTGTCTCATATTAAGAAGTCATCATGTGACATGCTGTCTCAGTGACAGCCAGGTTATCAGAACTAAACACGGGGCATAAAGTCACTTCTGAATGCGCCTGATTGCTTTTTCTTCGTCCTGCAGAGATGAAGTCTCACTTGTAACCTGAGCTCAGTCTGTAGGTTGTATTTAGGGGATGGATCCAGTCGCTCCCAGTCCAGAAGCACGACTGCTGCCCTGATATAACATCCACCACTTTAACACTGGACCTCTGACACTTTTGGGCTATATTTCTTCTGAGGTGTTGCTCCTGTCCGGATCAACCTTTTCAAAAACCCACTGGAACAAGCAGCTGCTGGAGATATGCCGGGCATTTACAGCTTAAGCACAGTGGTAATGAGCTGCTGAGTTCATAATCAGCTGGAGGTCACAGTTGATCCCTAAACCAGCAGCAGCTACCACCTCGCTGTCGACCCGTCTTCCCATTTGTCCCACTCACTCTCAACTCTGGCTGCAGCTAACGGTTATTAATCCATCTGCTGGTTGTGTTGTGAACAAGTTGATCATTTGGTCTCCATCAGCAGAGATGCTAGCGCTGGTCCCCAGACACCAAAACGACATATTGCGCCGATAAATAACCAAAAAAAACATAAATGTGCTGTTTGCTACAAATCAAGATAAACAAAAGCAGCAAGTGATTGGATCTGAAAAGCCGTAATCATGAAGTTATTAGACTTTCTCCTTGAAAAGTGACATTAAACTGTCGGTTTAACCTGTCCAGGAAATAGAGTTTAATTCACTGACAGTATTTTGATGGGTTGATATAATAATGTTGGTACTTGCATCTCTTTGCTCTTTGATCTAAAAAAATATATAAAGAAAATAAAAAAAATATGTTACAAAATATTTTAGAAAATATATATGAAAAAAATATAAATAACACATTAAATTAATAATTTTTTAAAAATTAATAAAAACTAAAAATAACTACTGTGGTAATATGACCCAGGTCTTAAGAGGTTAAACTCTAATTTCAGCTTTTGTTGATTTGAAACTAAATTCCAGTTGAGGTAACTTAATGAAGTTCAGGATTTTAACTCAATAAGATTGATGCAAACTGTAATTTATTTCCTTTTTTCTTCTTATTGTTTCTGCCCCTTTTTTTTTTGCTTCTTATGTTTAACCAGAATGCCCACAACAACTCCTCCCCCTTGTTCTTTGCAGATTAAAAGCATGTGTCCGTGTACATCTCAATCCAGTCTTTAATTCTAGTTTGATGGAGCTAAACATGGAGTTCAGCGCCACTGCCTTTAACCACACCACATCCCGACTCACTCGCTCTCGCATGCACTAGACATTTAACAAAACATTCCCCCAAAAACCCACAGGAGGATTTAAGGCACACAAGTCTTCTGAACTTAAAGCCCCTTTTTCAGTGTTTTCTATTAATGATTGATGCGTGCAGTAGCTCTTATTGACTCAGCGCGCCTCGACTGGGCTGGATTCAGCAGGACTACGGGTACAAACTACGACAGTGTTTGCTTTCGCCATCTGCTCCTCCTCCTCCAATGGGAAGCAATCAGACGGGAGGAGGATAATTGAAGTAGGTAATTCGTGCAAAGTGACAGTGGCAATCTAACTACGCTTTGAAACTACAGTGAATTTATCGGGGTGCTGTAGAGAAAACATGAATCACACAGATGTAGGCGTGTCTCAACAAACCCACCGAACATGTGAGGATGGAGCTGGAGGAGTTGGGAGGAGTGTGGATGGGATGCAACTTTAATTTGATTTGTCTATCGTACAAAAATATCAGCGTTTATTAACTCAGATCCTTCCACTGGCTGAGGACCTTCAGAATAAACTGTAAGAAATGAGCAAAACTTATTTCTTCTCAAATCGTGATACGATT
>NW_007579030.1:161784-191411 GCF_000690725.1 Stegastes partitus | reverse complement strand
TGAATGTCGCCTACATGAAGCAGCTCATGATCCGACTCGTGTTCTGTTCGGGGTTTTACCGGCTTGTGGCAGGAGGAGCAAACATCTGCTATCGTCCTGTGTTTGTTTCAGGAGCAAAGTCAACACCTTTCTTTGTCGCAGATTTTCCAGCTGGACGTCCAAAACAGTCTGAGGAAATCTGTGTCTTGTGCATCTGTGTCTTATCTCTGTGCCCCGTCCACGTGAACTCAGCAAACAGTTCAGCAAAAGCAGAGCTGGATGCTTTGAAGTGTTTGCTTTATTTAAACAGAGACGGTGATGTGACGTCTTTTGAAGCATGATGGTAGAAGATGGAAGCCTGTGAGATGTGTGGACCAGCAGCATTAAGGTTAGCATCAGTCTGGTTGGTTTAACAGGAGAACCACGAGTCTCCTCTGGTCTCCTGCTGCGTGTTACGTCTCACACCACAGGGTTGCATTTCACACCAAGTGTATTTCCTTTATAGCATTAAAGCAGGAACAGATGCTGCTGCTGTAAATCAGTGGTGTGGAAGCTAACCTGCACTGTAAGAACATGTGTGAAAGTTTTCTTGTTTATCTCTCCGCCTCGGTGACGGCGGTCTGCTTTTGTGGATTCTGTCAGCTTGACATGACGCTGGGTCTCTGTGAACTGGTGGTTTACTCACAGCCACGGCGTGAAAATGAGGTTTACGGTCTGGATGCTTCTTCTGCTGCAGTTCAACCAGCAGGATGTAGGAAGGAATGAACGATGAATCATGTACTAAAGGTGAAAGTTAGGACACTTTAAGTTGAGTTTCCCTAAAATGAAGCAACACAAGCTGCTCATTTGAGAGGATTAAAGTTGATCTAACTTCAAACAGTGGCATCGATCTGACTTTTTTTCTTTTTTAAGTTATTTTTTTGGCCTTTGTTGGATAGTGTAGTCAGAGAGAGAGACAGGAAAGTAGGGGAGAAGAATGGTGGGAGGACATGTGGGAAAGGGCCATGAGCAGGATTCGAACTCATGACCTCCACATTGGGACTGTAGCCCTACACATAGGACGCCAGCTCAACCAGGTGAGCTATAGCGACACCCCTTGACTTGTTTTCTTAATTAGGATAAACTCGGTTCAATCGTGTGTTACCAGCTGAAGCAAATCAGTCAAGTTGGTCCAACTTATTTCAACGTGTGTAATTGTGTTTTTGGTAATTATAAGCATATGTCTCATATGATATAATCTATTAATCATAGGTTATGTCAACCCAGTGTGCACTACCAACACTAACCATCCATCCATCATCTCTACACTGCTTAATCCTCACCAGGGTCATGGGGGGCTGGAGTCTATCCCAGCTGACTCAGGGTGAAGGCAGGTTCACCTGGACAGGTAACCAGTCTATCACAGGGCTACACTTAGAGACAGACAACCAAGCACACTCACATTCACACCTACAGACAATTTAGAATCACCAATTAACCTCAGCATGTTTCTGGACTGTGGGAGGAAGCCGGAGAACCCGGAGAGAACCCACGCTGCACGGGGAGAACATGGAGACTCCACGCAGAAAGATCCCGGGTGTCCTCACCGGGATGCCAACCACCGACCTTCTAGCTGTGAGGCAACAGGGCTAACCACCGCTCCACTGTGCAGTTTTAGTTAAAGTTTTCCAACTTTAATCTCTTTTTGACAAGTTTTTTGCCACATGGTCAGTGGATAAACAAAACAAATGGTATTTGTTGAAGATGCAGAAATATTGTTTAGTGGATTTAAATCAGTTGTGCTTTTCTTCACCGACCTGTGACTTGTTTGTGCTTTTCAAACGTTTCTCATTCGTTATCAGCTCACAGACAGTCGGCAAAGTGAATTTTTTCCAGTGTGTACATACATACCTTTTTTTTTTTGGATCTGTGTGAACTTGTGTGTTTATGTGTTTGCATGTGTGTGTGTGTGTGTGTTTGCGTGTGTGTGTGTGTGTGTGTGTGTGTGTGTATGTGTGTGTGGCATTTGGGGCCCTCAGCTGAACGCAAACACACTTTAACCTTCGCCTGCTCCGTGTCACAACTGTGCTGCTTCCCACTGTGCAGGACGTCAGCAGCTTATCCGGACCGCGGTATGTTCACACACACACACCTACTCACACACACACACACACACACACAGCCTTGATTTTACTGAGCAGACTAACCTATTTTAGTCCAGTTCGGTCTAGTTTTACTCGGCGTGTTGTGAAACCCTCAGATACAGACATCAGAGGAGCTGCTGCTTTGTTTAGCAGACGGCAGATAACCTGGGCATTTTATTTTGAAATTCTAAATCCACCTTTTCCCCAAGAGGCTCATTTTATGAATATGTTCTTTGCTTTTGATTTGACACTCAGATCTATTATTTCTTTGACCTCTCCTGTGCTGAGTCGGAGTTATTGGACAGAACTATTTAAGCTGTCAGAGTAAAGATTTTCAGAGATCAATGTTGTCGTCGGGTCAGTCTGCAGGCCTCCGCTGACCTCGACCTAAATAAGAAGACGCCAGTGGATGAAGATGACCTCTGCTTTCTGTATCTTGTTTTGGTGGAGGAGAGAAAAGGAGAGAAGAAGAGAGGAGGAACAAAAACAACAACCAGACACAAATTTATTCCATGTGGCAGCAGGTTTTGTTTTTGTTTTTGTTTTTTGCCAAATCCTGACAAATCATTGCAATATGTGCAACGTTGTCTGCAGAGAAAGAGAGAGAGAGATCCTGTGTTCTATTTTAAAAATCCCCAACAGCAACACAGTTTTTCTTTTTTTTAGTTGATGCACAACATGTGTCTGACATTCTGAGTCTGCTCATTTCCTTTCAAAATAAAAAGCTGGATTTATACGTGTGTGTAGGCGCATAAAAGAGTCTACGATCCGGCGGCCACACCGTTCAGAGAACCTGCATCCGTCCTCCATCGTACCACACTTCATGCTGTAATCTCTGCTTGTTCTCACAGTCAGTCCAACTACATGCATTCCTTCCCGGTGCTCTCATACCTTCCATTACCATCTCCATCTGAATTACCGGCTGACCTACATCCCAACAGGCCCTCAGACTCACATCATGTCGTTAATCCCTTCCATATGGAGGCGAGGAGTGAGCTTGATTAACCACTGGGGGGCAGCAGAGGTCGTCTTACTGACGTGTGCACCTCTTGTTCTGGGTTTCCGGATAGTTGAAGGCATTTTTGTTGTTGTGCAGAGAAAGGAGGGATGATGGATGATAAATCCAGCAAATCAACTTCTTTTTTAAAAGTCAGGTTTTAAATCCAAATCTTCCCAAAGACTGAATTATGAATAATATTATATATTATATAAGATCAAGAGAATTTGACGACTGATTGGTGGATTGATGAACCTCTTGAGACCCGAGCTCTTATTTAATATGCATTTATTCTTTCTCTTTGCTATTTAATCTGATCAAACAGAAAATCTAATTTTAAAAAAATAAAGAAAATTATAGATAAATTTTAAATAATAAGAATAAAATAATAATAAATAAATCTGGCTGCAAATATGTTTCCTTCGAAACATATTTGCTGTTGTAGTTTAGTTGCTTAGAAACAGATTCTCTGGAGACTGAACTGTCTCCACATACAGACAAAAGAGCAAATTGTTGCTGTCAGTTAATTTCAAAATGAAGCCTTAAACATTAGCTGTACTGTCTGACTCACTGACCTGAATTTGACTCCCAGTTAACTTCTTTGGGCAAATAAAGTTTGATTTANCCTCAGACTCACATCATGTCGTTAATCCCTTCCATATGGAGGCGAGGAGTGAGCTTGATTAACCACTGGGGGGCAGCAGAGGTCGTCTTACTGACATGTGCACATCTTGCTCTGGGTTTCCGGATAGTTGAAGGTATTTTTGTTGTTGTGCAGAGAAAAGAGGGATGATGGATGATAAATCCAGCAAATCAACATCATTTTTTTAAAGTCAGGTTTTAATCCAAATCTTCCCAAAGACTGAATAATGAATGATATTATATGTTATATAAGATCAAGAGAATTTGATGACCGATTGGTGGATCGATGAACCTCTTAAGACCCGAGCTCTTGTTTGATATGCACTTATTATTTCCCTTTTCTATTTAATCTGATCAAATAGAAAACAAAAAATATAAAGAAAACTATAGATAAATTAAAATAAAAAAAATAATAGTAATAAAATACTACAAATTAAAGAATAAAAAAATGTAAAAATGAACTACTTTGGTAAAATAACCCAACACATGTGGACATAACAGGTTAACGGAGCAGCTTCCTCTTGATCGTTCACATTTTGCTGCAATCCATTAAAACCAAACAGCAGCAGAGTTATTAAATCAGAGTTGTTCTCATTTACAACCACTTCCTCAGATGCATGTGTTTACAGTGACTGACCAGAAAATACAACATCATCATAAAGAAGTAAGCTGCAAATTAGTCAATCCATGACTATATGCTGTTATCACTTAAGAGGCAGTATTATATTTACTCCAAAGGGGGCAGTAGAGAACTATTACAAGCCAATATCCAAAAAACCACGAGTTTGTCATTGATTCCAAACAGCAGGAGGAAATCAGCCACATCATTATCCTGCGTTCTCTTAGACTGAGCATCCTCTGCAAAGTCAGGCTAAATATCCACTAAATAATCTGCTTTGGCGGTTCTGATAAATGTCCTTTTTCTGCTCTAAAATATCAACGATGTATTTAATAAATGGGTGCACGAGAAGGGGGCGGCGCTTATTAATCCGTCCAGATTTTGAGGTCTGTGGTGACAAATCAATGACAATGAAGTGATGTGAGAAGGCAGTGGCGGCTTATGAATGGAGATTTTGAGGAATTATTGCACCAGACGTTAGCTTAAGCAAGTTGTCAGAGAGTTTAAGAAGTAACTGAATGTAGGAATCCAGAGATGGAATAAAGAAACAGCTGCATGCATGTGTTCAAAGCCTGACGATTAAATGAAGTGATCAGCAGAAAGCATGACACGGAAACCCAACAAACATGTTCTTCATACCGCCTTAAACTAGAACTCCTGTGCATTTTACAGAAGCTGTTTTGGCCGTGAGTAATATTATCCTGTCGTGTTCAGAGCCAGCAGATGCTCACACAGACCTGCATGGACCCGCAGCCGAGCTAGCAGGCCCTGCCCATCGCTGGAGTCGCTCAGTAACCCGAGATCAGCTGGGCGGGAGAGGCAACCCCAGGGAAGGGGCAGAGCCACAGAGGGGTGTGTGTGTGCTCGTGTGATGTGAGCCCGATAGAAAGAAAAAGAAAGCAAATTAAAGGGGCGTGTATGTTTGGGGGGAAAGGGAGTTTCCAAAAGTTTTCAAAGAGGGTGGCACACATTGTACTTCAGAGTCTGTTCGCTGGGCCTCAAACACTGACACTAGACAGAACCTGGATCATGGACACGGAGCTGCAGGTTAACATGTGCTGCACGTGTTTGTTTCTACTTGAGGTGTTTCATTAACTCGCCACTTGTTGCTCTGATGGTGGACTTTGGAACTGAGGAGAAGAGAAAAGAGAAGAACGCTTTGACGAGAAGAAAGGGAAGAATGGGATAGAAGAGGCAAAACTAAATCTTCCAGTTGAGACAATGGACTAAAGGTGACTCGGAGGGGAAGCCGGCAGATGGACATGGGCAGAGAGCGCCTCACCCTGGGACTGCTGCTTCGTTTGAGCATTCTGCTCACTGCTGTGTGTGTGTGCATCCATGTTTACCTGGAGACAGGTTGGCAGGGCTCCCAAACACCGCCGGGACGTCCTCCTCAATCTAATCAGGACTCAGGCCAGCAGGGCAGAATGAGACAAGTTTCTGCAGAAGCAGAGGACAAAAGCGTTAAAAGGAGAATCTCCTACGTTCACACGCTGAAGAAGGACGGCCTGTCCAGGAAGAGGGACGGAGACGGAGAGGACCCCTCACCTCCTCTCCGCCCGCACAGAAAGGTACGTTTGATATACCGTCAGCTTCTTACTTCTTAATTGCTGCGATTAGGATTCTTGTAAGGTTATCTGATCCTAAATCAGTGCAGCGGGAGACAGAACGGCTCAATAAGAAGCTTTCACTCCATCTCTGTGAGTCACTGGCTTAAAGCTCAGTAATCCCAGGAGGGTGATGAAGGAAGAACAGGCAGCAGAATCAATGCATGTTCAATGAGCGCCTCTGAAGAGCTTTGAAGTTGAAGAAGAGGGTTTGTCACTCGGCTGTTGTGGCGCCACAAAAAAGCGTTTATGTTTTCATACACGCCTCCGATTTAAACAGGTGGAGGTTCAACACGAGCTGAAACTCTCATCTTGTGTCAGATCTGCAGAGTCGAACCAATAAACCAGGACATCCAAACACGGCGTCTTTAGGCGCCACTTAAACTCCAGGGCCTTGACCCCGCGGCCTGTGAAGGGTGTGTGAGCTCAACAGCCCTCCACTTCCCTTCATGCATTTGATTCATCTCCCATCGTTTGCTGTTTTGTCATTTGATCTCCCCGTCCATCCATCTCCCTTTTGTTCCCTTTCACTGCCAATTTAACTCAAGCTTCCACACACACACTCGACAAACCAGCCTTTCCCTATCGCCTCCTCCTCTGCGCTGTGTTTTGTTATCGCGAGGTGATGAGTGCTTTAAATCTTTAACAACCCCAAAAACTAACTGGAGACAAAAAAGGGAGCAACAGTGGTGCGTTTTAAATGCCATGCAGATCACTGTAGGGCGATTATAGCACGCTGTGAGATGGGCACTTGTGCACCATTAATATTACAAGCTGCCATATGCTCACACTCCCTGATTCTTAACACAAAATTTGTCTCCTAAGATGCCCTGGAGGGGCCCCGATGAAATTTCCGTGTCATATGCTGCTGCCATTTAACTCCCTCCTCCTCTCTCTACCTCCACGTCTCCTCGCTCTCCTCCCTTTAGGCTCTCATCTCCGAGATCACTGTTACTCTTTTGCTCTGTCATGTTACCTTGTCCCTGTTCTCGGCGCTTTCATCCTTCCACTCGCTTTTTCTTCCCCGCTGTCTGTCTCAGTTTAAAAACCTCAGACTCACCTCCCACTTCTAACCCATATTTCTCTTATTTTCTCTCCCTTCCTTTAACTTCTCCCTCCCTCCCTCGCCTGCTTTCTTCTCCGAGCACATATTCATGCATTGCAGATGAAATAATGGGCCGGAAAGCAGGACTGTTGTTCTTGCGAGGGGAGGATGGCACAGACTTCTCCGGTGACCTTGATGAAAGGCAGCGGAGGGACTTAAGAAAATAACTGTGCAAGGTGGAGAAAGTCTGCAGCAGAAGCTGGAGGACGATGACCTTTAAAAGCTCGTTTTCAGTGAAGCTTTTGTGCAGTGCTTGATTTTAGAATTTCTGCATTGCATCAGAGGGATTGTTTATCGTCAGGTGAATATCCTGAACTCCTGTAGAACCTGAGAACGTGCAGATATTCTTCTGGTCCAGACGGATGCCTTGTCATGACGTTTGGCATCACGAGAAGATCTCAGCTTCACAGAAACTATTTGCTCTCGACTGTGCCTCGAAGTTAAACCGGTGTAAAGCTTTCCAACAGAATACATCCACAGTAAAGATGTCTGTGTGCACGCAGCCACACTGTCACATTCTCCAGAGCCAGTGTTTGTAATTGTGTGCATGACCGGACTGTCTTCAGCATAGAGTTAATCAAATGGACACCGGGACGTTATTTGCAGTCACAGCTTCCCACAGCAGTGTCACATGTGGCACAAACCACGTTCTGTGTAGGGAGGATGTAGTTTGATGAAGACTATCAGGAGTTATTAAGGCTCAAACACATACGCTGCAGTGGAGCTCCAGTTTCAGTCGTTCACTCCTAACATGAAGGATTAAACCAGTCCCACCTCATAGTAGCGGCTCTGGAGCTTTCAGTGACGTCACATGATCTTCATCAGGCGAAGAGTTGTCGCTGAACTGTAGATGTTTCTGTGCAGCACTTTAAGAACTTCTCATCTACAGAAAAAAAAAGAAACAAATTTTATAGCCTTAGTTTTACACATCAGTCGTATTTTTTGGCTGTTTGTATTTTTACACGCGTGAAAACAATTCATATTTTTATTGAGAAAAAAGATTTTAACAAGATGTCACTCATTTAACCAACAAATATAGAATAGAATAGAATAGAATAGAATAGAATAGAATAGAACTTTATTGATCCCTTTGGTGCAAAAATATATGTAAAATTGCAGAATTAATATTTCCTTTCTGTTAATTGGCACTAATTGGATTTATCTTTATAAATGCATTTGAAGTGTTGAACTTGAATTAACATTTTCATCTTTTTTTTTGTAAATTTGCAATAAATTTGCAAATTTTTAACAGCTTTGTCTTTTATATAAATGGAAATGTGGTTATTGAAAGTTTTTTTATGTTACTTTCCATTGGACATATAAATTCACTTATTCATTTATTGACAATTTTGTGTATTTCAAAAACACTATTTGTTTTATTTTTACAGTGTAATCGATCCACTGAACACTGTTAGGTGCAACAACCCAAAACACTGAAACTTCTTAGATGCAAAAACATCTGTGCTGCTGCTGATATAGTGACGATTTTTACATTTAAAGCAGAACAACTAATCAATGCTCTTAGTGATGTCTGCGTTTCATAATGAGGACTAAATGCTCCCAATTAATTATTCCCTCGCCCTGTTCATCCAGCAGAATATGTGATTTTCTTTGGTTTGCTGCGGCAGTCACTGAAACAGCCACTCGGTTGAGACGCTCGGTTCTCTGCTGCTAAGAAACACACTTATATCACCTGTTGATGCCTTTACATACTGTCTCTATACACATGTGGAGCTTTATTTGCGTTTCAGTCCTCATTAAGACGCAAATAAAACTGCACAGCTGTCAGGTTAACAGCACTTTACCACATCAGTATAGCGTCTATTTGTTCCACTTTCACATTACCTCCTCGATTGATGACATTTTTAACACCAGCTGATCTGCTGCAGTTTGGAAATGACAAAAAAAAGATTACGTTTTTTGTAGCTTTGAGGCATGTTCTGAGCAAAATGAAGTGAGAGCTCATTCAGGCAAAAAAAAAAAAGAGGCAAATCTCTTTTCAGAACTCATTCAGGAGGCTGTAGGAAGGTGACGGGACAGACTGTCACTGACGAATCCTGTCTCCCTTAATAAACTCTGCCTGTGAGAGAGAGGAACAGCCTCGGGGTCTGTTTTAGTAATAACCAATCTAAAGGAAATCTAATCTCTCAGCTGTCAGACATGAACATAAATACACAAAACACACACACACATATCTTCTTTAATCATTTACCTCGTGCAGGCTTTACTCCCCACTGGGGAAACCAAGAGAGGGATGAGTTGGTAAATTATAGACAGACGTGAAATGTGTCGGCCCAAACAACAGCAGCAGCAGAGAGGATGGAGGGAAGAGAGAGACGTACAGACACAGAGCGAAAACCATAGAACACAGCATGCACTGATGACTCAGCCTCCTGGCTTTAACACGGTAATGAACAGACTACTGGCCTTAAGTCACAGTGACGCACACACACACACACACACACATGGCCTACGCAGTTCTGTCTGTCGAGCCTATTCTCAAAACAGCTGCTGACAGCTTGAAAAAGTCACGAGAAGTCGCCGAACGACATCGTATGCTAATTTTGAAAGGCCACGCTTCCCGTGTCGATGGAGCCCCCGGTGGGAGACGATGTGCTGCCACCAGAATCAAACGCCAAACAGTGTAGAGTCTGAGCTATTCCTACAAATCTATAAAAATGTGTTTTGACAAGAAGTTTACAGCCACAGTCTGGTTCTCAGCATCGTGGTGCTTTGAGGGAAACAGTGAGGACATGCTGCAGCTGAACCGCTTATGATGTGATATTTAAAAATGAAAACCTGATGCGTTCATCAAAACAGACATCAGTGAGTATCTGGTTGGCCACTTAGGAGCAACCTACAGGTGGTTACACACTTTCTGTCATCCTCAATGCGATTGTGATGTGAGTGGAAATCCATCCATCCATCATCTCTACACTTTAATCCTCACGAGGATCATGGGGGGCTGGAGTCTATCCCAGCTGACTCAGGGTGAAGGCAGGTTCACCTGGACAGGTCACCAGTCTATCACAGGGCTATACTTAGAGACAGACAACCAAGCACACTCACATTCACACCTACGGCCAATTTAGAATCACCAATTAACCTCAACATGTTTCTGGACTGTGGGAGGAAGCCGGAGAACCCAGAGAGCTGCACAAATGGGGCCATTTTGGAGATTTTAAAGATAAGATGCCTTTCAAACCCACCTGTTGGTTTATAGGTTCAGAGAATTTCAGGAATCACCACATTACAGATACCACTGGAACTGAACAGACCACCTACTGGTTTTGTTTCCTTTATCTACTTTATGGTAGAAACAGAAGATGCAGCAAATAGACGTGTGATATATTGTAGTTTCCAAGAAACCAGCCAAAACGCTGATTAAACAGATTGAACACCAAGTATAGCTGAGGCTGATGGGAGTTTAGTCAAAAACCAAACTATCAAACAGTTAAAGTTTCCCTTTGATGAGGTCAGATGATAATTCAGGGTCACTGCTCCAGTGTGTCCTGGACTTTAAGGCGGTTCTGACTGACTAATCTAAAGCCACCACCACGAGGTAACATCAGAACATGGTTACCATCACATCCCGTGTGGTTCTGTGATCCTCATATTCCTGAATCTCAGTTCATCCGCTTAACCAACGACATCTCTATCTGCAGTCATATACAGTCAGTCCACACTGAACTGTTCCCTGACAACAGATGGATGATTCTTCTTTGCTTTCTCCGTGTTGTTGCAGCGAGTCGTCTTATCAGAGGAATGTATGAGGATAAAAGATCCTGCAGAGATTGTTCTGCCCTAAAGTGATGCTGGACTTTAGGTTGTACAAACAAACCAACTTCTCTGTGAACCATTTCTTTGTGTTGTTTTAGCGTTATGCAACATCCTGCTTCCCATATCGGAGCGTTCAGTTTGCTGAGACGTATAACTGCAATAACTGACAACTTTAGAAAGGTTTGGTTTTATAAAGGAAAAACACAGGTTTACGTAAAAGCTTAAACGTTTGTCTGTCATTAACACTGAGAGGACAGGATCATATTTAAATGTAGAGTTGGACGTGCCGTTCTTAAAACATGTTCAGCAGCAGAAAGCATCTCAACCCAGCAGTGAATTGCACGGTAAAAACTCAGTACTTCAGGATTAAACTCGTGCTTAAAGCAACAACTAAAACAGGAGTTTTATCAATTTTAACAACACTTTTTCTCACAAGTCCAACTGTTTCCTGACAAAAAGAGAATACATGAAACTTTCCAGAGCAGCTCGTCTCCTGTCACTGAAACACACTCATCTTGAACTGCTGCATGTCTGTATATCCACCTAATCAGCTCTCCTGATCCTCTGTTCACAGCATCTCATGTAAAGATATCATGAGAGATTTTCTGCAGGAATCGGTGCCGTCATCATTCAGAGGTTCCACCCAGATAGTCCAGCTGTCATTCACACACCGAACAGCAAAGCTTACATGAGCCAGACCGGCCATCCAGCTTTAGAAGATACTGTAGCATGACAGGAAACAGCAGCTCGCCCAAAGGATCGAGGTTACGATGACCAAATGTCAATCTACTTTTACATATTCTGAATTATAAAAGAGAATCGCGTAAACACTGACTGAACCTCGTGTCAGCAGACGACATCTATGAGATTAATTGCAGCCTAGAGCCAAATTAAATCACTATTGTTTTAATTTATTATCCCGCAGCAATGACAGATGATCAGAAACACAAACTAGACGCTTCTATTTGTTCACTAGCAGCCTACACAAAGAAACCTTTAACTAATCCAGCGGGGAGAATTAAATAAAGCGCTGCTATGGCCTTCTAAGCTGACTCTAATTCAGCCTCACTAATATTGATGAACACTTTTGATAATGTTAATTGATTCCACCAAAAACCGCCAATAAAGCCAGAGCACTTCCCATTTTTAATTCAAAGGGTTTCTTTTAATTGGATGGGATGCAAAGTCATTTATTTGCGAGGCAAGTATTAATTACTTTTTTTTTCTCAAATAAGTAACAGCCAATGAATATTCGGTCCTGAGCGCTGATTAGTTTTGCGAAGGGATTCGGCCAGAACAAGAAAAGGCCACTCTGTGCTGTCTGCGCCAACCTCTGCCAGCCAGTATTGGGCCCCAGTGGAATTTCTAATGCAGAAACTCAGTGACCTTGATCATGTCTTGGAAAACTGAAAGACTTGAGCTCAGCAGAGAGAAAGAGGGAGAGAGAGGGACCGCCGCAAAACAATGAGAGGGGTTGACTTCTGTAATCCCGAAGGTGTGACTGGAGTCAGTTCTCAGGCATCTTTAACCTCCAGCTGGGGCGTCTGGAGAAGAAGGGAGTCACAAGAAATCAACGGCTGAGAAGCTGACATGTCACCTGGGTCACACTTGTACTCTCCTCGCTGTAGAGCTGAAAACTTCACAGCAGTGTGTAGTGCAGCTAAAGCCCCAACCTATTGGGCTATTTCCACACCTTGTATGGATTCTATGGAGCCGGTCTCAGATTAAGTCGCATCCTTTGTTTAGGTGGAAACATTTACTTTTGTTCAAAGAGAGAAGCTTAGCTGTGTTTATTTTTTAAGTAAAGCTTGTCTTCACTCACCAAAGTGTCTAAAATGTAAATATTAAACCTGCACCAGTGATATTTCCAGAAATAAAATATGGATTCAAACAAAAACTCCTCAGGACAACACTGTTGGCTTTGTATGTTTTAGCCCATTTACAACAAATCACAGGCTGTCATTTTGCAAACTATGTCCTCATAGTTGAGAAATCTGAACATCCTTTTTTTTAGCCATTCATATTCAGTTATACACCAATCAGCCACAACATCAAAACCATCCGTCTAACATCATGTTGGTCCCCCTCATGTCTCCAAACCAGATCTGACCTGCTGAGATTCATCACCCCACGAGACCTCTGATGGCATCCTTTGGTATCAGGGACCAATAAACTAGCAACAGATCCTTTAGGTTCTGTATATTGAATGTTGGGGCCTCCATTGATCAGAGTAGCTCATCAAGCATCCTCCATTGGTTTGATGAATTTGGAAGCCAAGCGTACACCTTAAACCCTTTGTCATGTTGCTCAAACCATTCCTGAATCATTTTTGCAGTGGACCATGGAGCATTATCAGGCTTAAGAGCCGTCCTGGGATAAAGTTGCACTGAAGGGGTTGATGTGGTCTGCAGGAATGGTGGGTTATCGTGGGATGTAACATCCACTTCAATGCCAGGAGCCAAGATTTTCTTGCGTGATGCTTCAACGTTGCATCACCTCTTCTCTGAGTAAATGACAAACACGCATTTGGTCGTCCGCATGATGTAGAAGAAAATGATTTACCCTCTTCTGGTCCAGTTCTGATGCCCATATGGCCCCTGTAGACCCTTTTGGTGGTGGACTCGGGTCAGCATGAGCATTCTCTACGCAATGCACTGTGTTCTGACCATAGATATATATAATAAAGGCTAGGTGTCTCGTCCGCGCTGTCGGCCAATGGAATCGCACGGCCACAGTGGCGGCCATCTTGATACGGTACGCTCGCTCAGCCATAACATTGTGTTGTAGTGGTGCATGTACTTTTTAAATAACCATAACTGGCTCAATTTTCTACCGATTTTCAAACGGTTTGGTTTGTTATAGACGTCAGAGGTGTAGTTATAACACCGAACTCATAGATAATTATGTTACACTCTCACAGCCAGCAACAATTACTATTTTAATTATTTTGTATTTTTGTAATTTGAATTGTAGCCACGTTAATAACATTTGTAAGAAACCAAACCGTTTGTAAATCCGTCAAGATTTCAGCGAGATAAGAGTGTTTACGTTTGTGTAGATCACTCACCGCCCTTCATGTACCACAGGTTCCGCCAGAGAGCTTCCCCGTATCAAGATGGCTGAACGGTGACCCCATTTGAAACGCCGCCTTAAGACATCTAGCCTTTATTATACATATCCATGGTTCTGACACATGGTCACTACATGAGCCTTTGCTCTCATTAGGAATAAATGAGATTTGGGCACCGATGAACCTGTCCCCACTTTTAGTCGGTACTAAAACCTGCACATCAGGAAAACCCCAGAAGACCTGCTGCTCTGATCCAGTTGTCTAAATGTCATAATTTGCCCCTTTTCAAAGTCACTTAGATCCTTCGCTTCCCATTTTTCTTGCTTCCAACACACCAAGGCTGACCGTCCCCTTGCTGCCTCATAGATCCCAGCTCTTGACAGGTGCTGCTGTAACGAGATAATCAATGTCAATGGAGTGGTTTTAATGTTGTGGCTGATAGTCTAGTTGTGTTATCCGTTACAAACAGCATCAAGACTGCATCACTCTTTGTGAACGTTATCTTGTATTGTTGTGTTGTGAAACAATGCAGCTCATTCTTTTCAAACGAATCTGGGCATAAACAGAACGTTAATAACGCAATGTTTGAGTGTAAACTGATGAGGAAAAAATGCTCATTGTGTCTATTTATAATTGAATCTGCAGCATACACAATAGCCCACAATGACAAAGTGAAAACGTGCTTTTTATAGTGACTGCGTATGAATGGCACTGCTCAAGCAAGCAACTGTTCGTGCCATAAATGAGAAATGAATGGAGACCAGTGGATGCCTGCAACAGAACACATCTCAAAAGCTGAAACTAAAACGGCAACATTTGCAGGATTTGCTGTTAACGAGATGAAACACACTCGCATAATTACTTCAGGTTTGGCTAAGACCGCCACATGGAGAGCAAAACCGAGCTATGTCTTAACAACAAGAGCCGAATAATCAGCTTTCAGGATCACAAGCACCTCGAAAGCAGCTTAGCAAGGTGAAATAACTGCAGGCAGACGGAATCAGAGCGGGGAGGTAAACACGTTTAGACATACGAGGCCTTTGATTTCCTTCACTTTTAGATCATATCACCGCAGAGACGAGCGCGCGTTATGTACGCACCGACCAGCCTGGAGAAACAACCAGCTCTGGAAAGACGCATAGCTTTACTTGCTTAATGCCAGATTAGTATCCGAGTTCGACCACAAGAAAACCAGCTCGGAATCTGTGCCAAGTTATGAAGGTGGGGGGAGGAGAACAAAGAGACCTTTCAGATAATCAGCCACCTCTGTTCCTGAGAAGGCTCCTCATATATGACTATTTAACTTCCCCCGAGCAAGCGTTTACAGACTTTTTTTATTCCAACATGAAAAACAGCTGAGAGTGGATCATCCTGCCGCTGAGCATTTATTAAAGCCACATTGTAAAGCTCACACCTGGAGGCTTGTGATCCCAATTTCTGAATGCAGTTCTATACAAGACGATGGAAACCACATGTTGCTGGTGGCAAAACAGAAGCCGCTCAATGCGCTTCATGTTACAGTGGGCTCCGTTGTGTGCGCCAACTGTTATCACACAAAGACGCCCGCTGGAGAAGGGGGGAAAAGTCAGTGTCAAACTGTCAAGACCAGCGTCGCGATCGCACAATACTCCCTTCAGACGTGGACGCCTTGTCTGGAACATTCCACAAAGTTCTCAGCCTCCCTCCCAGCTGATATGAATGGGTGCATTGACCTCTGAAATCGGACGCCCCGGAGCTCCCCATCATTGCACATCCATGAACACAGGCGCACAGAAATACCTGCTTTGGCACTTTGTGTGTCACCAAAAAAAAAAGCCTGGGGTTTATGTAGCAGAAACTCATTTCAGTGGCTTCTGACAGCTACATGTGTCTGGTTACAAAGACAACAAGCACCACTTTGCCCCCGAAAGCAACAGAGAAGGCCAGTGAACCTCAAGAGCAATCGTCTTTTTAAAGAGCTTGTCGCGTTTTAAAGCCTGATTTGAAACAGTTTGCCTCTTCAGCCATGTTTGGAAAGGACGTTTCTGCCTCTCTGTATCTCAGCTCACTCTGTTTCAGCTGCATTTTCTTTTAGAGCGATAATGAGTATGGAAAACATATGGCGCACAAAAGAAAAGACTGCTTGTGGAGACGTCGCTGCTCAGGACAGACGAGGCACTGTCGCTCACACTCCGCTCGCCATCTCTTTCAATTTCTGTTTACACATCCAGTAATCATTTATGTGTAAGACACAAACAGGCAGAGAGAAGAAAAAAATAGAAACACAATGAGCCAAGAGTCTATTCACTGCCTCCCTCTGTCTATCTCGCTGTCACTCCGCCTGTTTTTCAAGCTCCAGCTCAGGAAGTAAGTATCATATGGTGCTCAGCGTGCTCCCTCTGCTCTTCCCGACTAGTCATCAAACACAGATCTCTGGGACGTTGTCCAGGAAGACGGGCGCACGCTCGCATGGATGGCCTCACAGACGCACGCACAGATTGCAACTGCAAACAATAAGACACCGTCTGTCTGTGGCGGCGCCGGCCAAGAGGGCTCAATTCAAACGCAAGACGATCAGATCAGAGGAGGGTGTGATTCTCATCCAGGTCGCATGTCTTTTACAACCATCTCAGCCCACGTCGCGATGAATAGCACCTATGCCTCTATGCATTTATGAATGCAGCTGCCATGATGTGACTGTGAAAAGAGGACTGTTTCCAAGGCAACTGCAAGTTCTACAGAGATTTAAGTTGATGGTATGTGCCGTGGCAAGTCAAAGGACTTTCACAAAACACACTGGCTTCAAATGAGAAAGCTGCTGTTAGCTGGAAAACCACAAATGACTGACAGAGATCTATTAAACCAAGTCACACATAACCGCGTTTCCGTTCAGAACCGCACACAGCAGTGAGCAGTACTTGGTTTATTTACAGCTCCATTAACAACCACGGTTTCCCCCCGCGGCGTCGCAAAAGACTGTGTTTGAGCGGCAAACGCAACACATACATCATGTGGTTCTGTGAGCTACTGTGCAACTCCTACCTGCATAATCTTGTTTTCGAAGATCTTGCCGTCGCACGCGGCTCTGGCTGTGGAGCGTGCAATCGGCTGTCTTTGTTTATTCTCACCACTCAATGCTTCAGCGATTACACTGCAGATGATGAGCAATCACAACAGCCTTCTTGAGAGGGTTTTGTCCTTGCCGCTTGCCACTGAAAGAAATCTATCCCGTCCTTTCATGTCGGCGTCCTCCAATCACCGGTTTGATGAAGTGGGGTTTCATATCACTAATTTAGTGTCTTAATTTCTGTCATTTAGTCCTATTTCATGCTGCTTCTTTTAAAACATAAAGCTGCAAAGACAGATCCGCTATAGAGTAATGTGAGAGTTTGTGATTCATCTGCAAACGTAAAAAAAAGAAAAACAGGAAAATACTGAAGAGCTGCTCACAGGTCGGGTTTGATTTAAACTAGACGGACACAAAGTGCTACTGTCATGCAGGTGATGACACAGAGCGAGATTGTGCAGGCCTTCGATCAGTTTTGATTTACAGCACGTGGGCGGAAACCGCTGCTGCCAATTCGTCTGCCGTTGTGTAACAGTGTGTGGAGCATGAATGCAAAACCTCAACGCTAACAACTATTCACAAGCCCATTTTACTCCAACACCACATTTCCAGGATCACGTCGAGTCACTCTTATTTATATTTAAAACAAATTGCTTTCCTGTGTTACATTAGCATTACAAATACACCTAACAAGGTTAAAAATAAGGATAAAGCCGCACAGTGTTGCTCATTATGTAAATGTCCCTACGTAATTACAAGAGTATATAAAATGGAGACAGTTTTCATCAACGTTTTCTCTCATCCAGTCTCTCTCTTATAGTAAATGCATCCCAGATGTGGTCTGACTTCTTCCCTAAATGAGAAACAGTACAGAGAGGAGAACAATGTCTCCGTCCTCCATCTGTACCTCAGCCACCAGAGTCTGTCTTTCTGTCTTTCTTTCTTTCTTTCTTTCACTTCCAGCCCTCCTCCTCATGTAGCGCTCCCCTCCTCTACAGGCTTTCTCTGCCTTTGAGACTTAAACGGAACTCTTCTGAGATTACTGCTTTTATTGAAAAAGATCAGCGTAATCCTCCGCTTTAATTCTGTTATACCCTCTCTGTCTCTGGCAGTACTCTGGCAGTGAGCTGGGATTGGCCGACGAGCCCGGCCTGCCAGAGGAGTCGACATGACAGTGCAGGAAGTAAGGACAGCTGCATCTGGTCCCGATGCCAGTCTCCCCATCTCCCAGATTAGTTAGACGATAGAGCTTAGCCGGGCTGATTCTCTGCCGTTATCCTCTGTATACCATACAGCCCCGCTCTACTGGGAGCCCAGCAATGCTTTATATATTATTCCTAAACGTTTTGCTGTGCACAAGGAATATTATGTAGATTAACAGGTCTGATCTGAGCATGAAATCAAACCAGTTCGCTGTGCAAACTGGATAAGCCAGGTCATATATTACAGTATTCTTAAGGTCAAAACATTCTTCCCATGAAAACAGAAGCAAAAATTAACCGACTAATGTTCTAAAGATGAAGCAGGAACCAGTGGGTTTGGGGATGAGAGTCACAGATGTGAAAAACAGAAAAATACTCTGTTGCTTGTGTGTTTTTTTTTTCATAGGGTTTGTCAAAAATGATAAAATAACAGGTTTCATGTCATCATTTAATGTTGCATATTTAATGTAAACATTTGCCAAAGAATTCTTGCGAGTATAACCTCAAACCACCATTCAGTAGTGACACAAAACAGACACACAGTGGCGCAACACAGTGAAACGGCCGCTGATGTTCAGTAAGTGGGACAGTTTTGATAAGCAGCAATAGTTTTCTGTTCGACAGTTCTTGCAGTAAGCCTGAGGGATTGCCATCAAGATTGAGTCAACACATAAAACGACACAGCATACATAATTTAACTACAAAATAAAATTTTAACTAAATCTAAATTCTTGTTTGGCTCCATCTCTCATGTATGAATCCATTAAACTTTACAGTTACCTCTTCACGTCCAATAGCCTGTCAGTGGAAAACAACCAGGCTGCGTTTACACCAAAACCCAATCGTCTGTTGTCACACAGCAACCATCACCACCACCTGCCAAAGCTGTGATCAGCTGCCATAAAGAATAACTGGTGTCTGACACTTAAGAACCTAATGGACCTCTCAAATACCAACAAGGAGAAACAAAGAGGAAAATTAAAGCAAGATGGTTTCTGGAATGTAAAACATTAACCAGAGATGAATCGGCAGTAGAGTTACCAGTGTGTGGGGTCTATTATCTCAACATCCATACAAACATCCATCCATCATCGCTACACCTTAATCCTCACTAGGGTCATGGGGGGCTGGAGTCTATCCCAGCTGACTCAGGGTGAAGGCAGGTTCACCTGGACAGGTAACCAGTCTATCACAGGGCTACACTTAGAGACAGACAACCAAGCACACTCACATTCACACCTACGGACAATTTAGAATCACCAATTAACCTCAGCATGTTTCTGGACTGTGGGAGGAAGATCCTGGGCGTCCTCACCGGGATGCGAACCGGCACCCTTCTAGCTGTGAGGCAATGGTGCTAACCACCGAGCCACTGTGTAGCCCTCTATACAAACAATGATAATTAAAATAACATCAATAAAAACTAGGAAAAGTAAACAGACATCATAAAAGAAGCCAGGGAGCATAAACCAGGGGGTCACAAAATAAAGATCATTAAATCGATCCGGTCACAAAATTGAAGAAAAATTAAAAAGGGATCACAACAGTATCATATATCACATTTATTTATTTATGAAGGCCTTTGATAAGAGAATGTTTTCAGAAGAGATTTAAAAGTCACAAAGGATTTTACCTGTCTGATGTCAAAAAGCTAAATAAGTTCCAACAGTTTGGAAGCAGTATTCACGAGTTGAGATCGAAGAATTACCAGCCAAGCCCCACTTACTGATCCGAGAGAACATCCTGGGACATAAGGGGATAAAACATCCTATATGTAATTTGAAGCGAGGCCATTTATTGCTTTAAAAGTGATTAGGAGAGAAATCAATGCAGAATTTCACAGGTAGCTGGTGTAAATTGGCAAGTACCGGAGTTATATGATCATATCTCTTTGCGCCGGTTCCGGGCAGCAACGATCTGAACAACTTGGAGTCGGTGAGTGGAGCTACGAGTGAAGCTGCAATAAAGTGCACTGTAATCACAATATAGACAGTAACCGAGGCAAGAAAAACTAAATGCATGCAAAAGCTAAATGCAAATGATATAATGTTTGTAATTTGTTTGAAAGATGAAAGAAGTTTGACTTGACAGCATGCATCAAAAATAGACCCGCATCAAAACTAACTTCAAGATTTCAAGCAGATTGCCTAAAATTTTTGGTCAGGTGACCAAGCTCACTGTGCAGCATGCTCGCAGATGTATTGTTACTGAACTCTGGAAAGTTTTAGAACAACCATTTTACATTATTAATGCAGATAAACAGGTTGTCCAGGATTCTAGGCTTGTCGGTTCCAAGTTGGAGATATATCGGTGTGTCATCTGCGTATCGGTGGTGGGAGATGCTATGCTTCTGAATGATTTGGCTGAAAGGAAGCATGTAGATTAAAAATTACAGTGGGCCAAGGACAGACCCTTGTGGAACACCACAGTATAATTTGGCAGTGCAGGAACAGGCATTTGCTATAATAATGGAGAATGTTCTGTTTGAGAGCTACCAGCATAAAAAATGTAGATTGGTTACCTTGAGAACAATCCAGGTTTGTAGACGGTGAAGGAGAAATGAACGATTACGAATGCTGAAGGCAGCATTCAAGTGTAAAAGTACTGGGACAGTGCAGTCTATGAGCACATTTAGCTTATGGTCATATCCTGTTTTCTGAATTTTTTTCCTCATTTTAGCCAGTTGGTGTGTGCGGCATTGTCATGACATTTCATTGTTCTTCATCGTGTATTAAATATCAAGCAAAGTATCTGATACTAAATGTACCCGACTGTCCCTGTAGTTCTGTATGGAGACTTTGTTGGTCTTCAGCAGCGTAGAGGGAAAAAAACCTTATGACTTTGAATCATATTCTAACAAAGAAGTACTGCTAATGTCTTGTAAATAATGCAAGCATGTTGCTTTACAAGTAAGAAAGCTTTGCCATATCATACTTTTTGTATTGCACTAAAGTTTTAAGCTCCACAATAAAAACACAGCATCGTTCTGTGTTTTTTCCCTCCCCTAAATCACGTTAGCACAAGCCTCTGGAGCACAAATCTCTGATGTGGTCTCACACCTGGGTTCACCACCTACCAGAACACAGAGGGAGGTTAATGTGAATCAGCCACCAGCTGTTTCACGAAAACCACAACTTCTCCGTCTGCCCATTTGTCCACTGCATGTCTTGACCTTCATTTGGCATCGGGCACTGTTGAGTTTTGGCCCAAGCTGTCAGGAAAATACAGCTTGTCAAAGAACATTCTCCAACTTCAAGACAGTCCATCGTGTTAAAAAAAACATTTCACACGCTGTTGAACTAAAAGCTTTGACCTCTTAACTGCACAGCTTGGTGGGATTTTTTCTGAAGTGTCTGCACTCTGGTGAGAGCAAAAAAAAAACAACACAGCAGCAGGCCCGACTCTCAGCCACCTTGGCGCTTTACCAGCAGACGGGACGGACTTGGCAGCGCTCGGTCCGTCGCCTCCTGGTTTACAAATGGGCCGACTCAGCTCACCTGCGGCTTGGTCCTCCGTGACATTTGATACTGTGGTGACAATTTGTTTGCTCTGATTGTTGTCAGTCAGTCCTTGGGTATCGACTCATTCTGCAGATATGCAACTCGTCCTTTTTTTACATTTCCAGCACAGTCCCATCCGCCTCCCATGTTGGCCTTTTTCTCACCCACCTTCATCGTTCTGGCAGACGGTCTTTGCTTGTTTTATCCGGCCATCTCTTGTTCACCCATCTGCCCTCTTCTCCCCCCGAGGGATTGTTCATGCTTGGCCTGGCTGCTCACACCTCTCACACCCAGATCCAATAACACATCCAGCTCCGTCCAAACATGCAGGTCATGCAGAAAGATTAAGAGCGAACCTTTCTTTAGATTGTAATGCTGTAAGTTTGTGGGATCACCACCAAACTGGACAGCAGAAGTGTACATTTGGTGATAACAGCTCCATTTGAACGTGTCGCTTTGCTGACTTCAGACGCTGATGTTTGTGATGAGGTTGCAGGTAAACTTTAATTCTGATGACTCCTCCCCGTTTGTGCATCGATGCTCCTGTGTCAGCAAAACCCTCCTGTAGCTTCTGAGGGGCTTTGCTTTTTCCTTTTTTTTTTGCCGTTCAGTTTTATCTGAACGCTGTCGTGGTCATGACATCCACAGTTTCCCTTCACCGCCATTCCTTAATGACATTTTAGACAGTGAAAATTGCAAGCTGCAAGCACTTTGATACCGTTTTAAAGCTCTCCCCTGTTTTGTAGGCATCAATTAGCTCCATCAGATCCACAGTTAGCTGCACAGAGGAGCCGCGGTGACTGTGCATTACCAAAAGGTTTGAAAAGCTTATTATTTATCATTATCATATAGCTGACTCCTGTCATTAACTGACTAATGACTGTTCTTAACCTGCCGTACAAATCCCCACAAGTCAATTAAGGCGTAATTAGTTGGAGAAGTTTTGAGTGGGAGGGCGCAAAAACTTGCAGAAACTTTTTTTTTTTTAAGTTGAAGTTGAAAAAGTACCAATGCATCAAAGCTGTAGAATGCTGGGTTCAGGAACAGCACGCGTGAGCTCGCCTCTGAAACCATTCAGCTCATCAGGATGATGGTGCTGAAAATGTTTCAGTGTCATCGCTGTACATCTGAGGATACCGAATGTTGTACTTCTTCTGGGCTTTGCCGGCTCTAAAGGCCAGATGTCTGACCATGGTCATGCTGGCAACACCATATATCCGTACCCCTTGGACAGCACCACCATCCTGGCAAACCTCGAAGGTGCAAGCGAGCTTCACGGCTGTGAGGGTCCGGGTCATCCAAACCGCACCCTGCCGCTGTGAGCCTGCCATTAGCTGTGCATTTTAGGCATCTTTTTCCTTCCCTCTCGCCATCCACATGTTACCATTTTCTAAATTCCCTTCACTATGCTAAACAACAACAACAATCTCTGAGCTAGCAACCTACCAGCCTAAGTTTTGCCGAAGATGCAGATCGGACAGGGAGGCAGATCTGCTTTTTTTCAGGGAATTCGCTATTTTAATCGCATTGCATGCAAACATTCTGTCAAAACAGTTCCCCTTCGCTATTTTGAAGGAACATCCTGGCTGTAGAAGCAGAAGGATAATGAGGTGCAGTCAGACCATTCTACACAGTGTTGAGTTAACACTAGAGAATGGTCTGACTGTGTGAGACCAGAGCACAGCCAGTGGACTAAGCCTCCAGCATAGTGGTGGCTCAGTTGTTAAGGCTTTGGGTTAATAATCGGAAGGTTGTTAAAGCCTCAGCACTGCCAAGCAGCTACTGTTGGGCCCTTGAACAAGGCCTTTAACCCTGTCAGCTGCAGGAGCGCCTTGGCCAGAAACAATGTCCCCTGCAGGATCAACAAAGTATATCATTTAAATGCCTGTGACTGCCACAGATTTCTTCTTGTGATCAACGACTACTTTCTACGAATAGAACAAAAGTGTCTCCTGAAATGCTGAACAAACTGTCGCGTTATGTTTTAAAAGGCCCTGTTTTAATGTGTTTGCCACGTGGCTTTTTAAGCTCTTTTCACTTCAGAAATGAACAAAATGAGTAATTTTCTGAGGAGCGCCGGACTTTTGCAGAGCTGTATCAAAGAGTGAGGTATCAAAGGAAGGAATGTGTCAGGATGAAAAGGAAATAATAGAACACGGTCCAGGTAAATCTTCAGCTTTGAAGTAAATTTAGTTCTATTAACTTTGTCTCTAAAGGAGCGGTGGCAGGAAGAGTTTTGGAGGGGACGTGAATCAGCAGAAAAAGGATTCACTCCTCGTCCGGGTGACTCAGACGTGGTGTCCTGCACTTTAAGGTTTGCCACGGACCGGATTCGTCCAGGTCGAGACTCACTGAATGTGTTAAGATCCAGATCCAGAGTGCCTTGAGTGTCACCAGGCACCAGTGCTGCCGACACATGCAGTGTTTGACACACACTCTCAAATTTTCACCTAAAAGAAAAAAGAAAAATAGACCCTGACCCTGTGATTGGTGTTTTTGGTCCAGCTGGCGAGGCTGTGGAGCTAAAAGCATCCCAGTCAGATGCTACTGATGTAATGGCCCATTGAACCCTCTGAGCAGCTTCTGGGTGCTTTTTGTTCCAAACACACTTTTACTCACTGTCGGCTCATTTTTCACTGCAATATGAAGTTCTGCACCTTTAGAGAGAACTCATAGATGTCCTCTGTGCAGGTTATCATGTCACACATCTTAGAAAAGAGAAAAAAATTAAAGTTTCATTTTGCCAGTAATTCACCATGCTGTCTGTATCGTAGGGCTGCAGGTGGAGCGGTGGTTAGCACCGTCGCCTCGTAGCTAGAAGGTCGCTGGTTTGCATCCCAGTGAGGATCTTTCTGCGTGGAGTCTCCATGTTCTCCCCGTGCAGCGTGGGTTCTCTCCGGGTTCTCCGGCTTCCTCCTACAGTCAAAAAACATGTTGAGGTTAATTGGTGATTCTAAATAGTCCGTAGGTGTGAATGTGAGTGTGCTTGGTTGTCTGTCTCTAAGTGTGGCCCTGTGATAGACTGGTTACCTGTCCAGGTGAACCTGCCTTCACCCTGAGTCAGCTGGGATAGACTCCGCCCCCCATAGTGAGGATTAAGATGTATAGATGATGGATGTCTGTATCGTCCAACAACGTGTTAACAACATGCTCCTTTTCATTTTTTCAGCCTTCTGCTTTCATTTCGGTGCTCAAGTATTCTTTATTTTGTTCAGAGACGTTCTCACTTTTATATTCTATGTGAACAAAAAGCAGTTGAGCCGAATTCTCTCAGAATTTTTCTTGACTGCTGATTGGAGCTGAAACCATCGTGGCTCAGCCACTGCACTTTTATTTATTTATTTGTTTTGTAGGACATGATTCAATCAAATGATTTATTTTCATCAAATGTCTTGAGCGAGACGTGCAGAATAAAGTGAGTTTGATGAAATTTCACAATTTTAAGGTTATTTTTATCTAAGCTCACACAAAAGTAGTTCAAGGATCTTTGTAAAGTTGAAAATGTAGCTATTCCTTCTGTTTATACAGTTTCTGCCTTTAAAATAAATTGCATGATTTAAAAAAAAGATAACATGCCTTTCAAACCCGATTCAGAGGGTTGAACTGGAAAGATAAGATATTCCATCGGTGGCTCAAGTAAACATGTCAGAATTTGTGGCAGCCTTTGTAGAACATATGAACAACCAGTTAGGACCGAACGTCTAAACACCAAATCCTCTCTGTCTCCTCGTCTCCTGCCTGTTTCCTTTTTCTGTAAATCTGCAGCTCTCCTCATGCTTTTTGTGTAAAGCATGTACAACAACATCAACATTTTATGAAGTGTTGTGACAATTCTGCTCTTTAACAGTTTGATTAAAAACTGGTGTAAAAAACAAATAGTGATCGTTTCATATTGACTTTGAGCGTAGATTAATTAACCAATCAACCATCTCTTCGACTCACTTCACATCATTTCATTAACTCTGACTGCTTTTGCTGTCTCAAGTTCTTGCACTTTAACTGGGACTCTTTCCTTGATTCTTTCAGCTTAACTCACCCCGACGCTGACGTTTTGACTCCTTTCAGCACTTTCACTTGACCTGATACTTCAGCTTTACTCAATGTTGTCACTTCAGCCTCAAGGCCGCCTCCGTCCTCAATTGGATTTTAACTCTCGACATACTCGTTTAGGTCACTGAATTCCGACGGCCACATAAAAATCTTTCAGTATTTTAAATGTTTCAGGTGCAAACTTTGAGCAGCAAACACGTTCCTGCATTTTCTTTGGAAAATTGGTTCCCAAGGTCATTGCGCCAATGCATTTCCCTTCAGCTGCCCCTTCGTGCTCAATTCATCACTTACTCTTAAACACTTGTTCCAGTTCCTGGAGGTACAGCTGAATGTTTAACTGTTTTCAGCATCTTCGCTTACAGATCTCAACTCAGCACCACACTCCAACTAACTCCGAGCCTCCTGCAGTAATCGTGTCTCGGCTTCCACTGGAGGTTTTCCGCAGCGTTCACGTTCAGCTGTTTCAAGTGGAAATTTTCAATAATCGCATAATGTTTCGTGGCTTAATGAATCAATAATCTCCATCGCCATTTGTGTAATGGAAGCTACCTTAAAGGCTCATGCTGGGGATGTAATTATATCTAATGTCGTGGGATTACGGTCGACGCAGCTGAGGCTCGACACTTCTGACTGATGTTCTGTGTGTTTTCTTATTAACACTGCTTACCACTGTCGTCCCCGAGGTGCTGATGACTTGCTGTTGCTTGACTGAACACGGGGTTTAACACTAATCTCATCACTGCTCACTGATGATTCACCAGTTAGTCGGAGCTCACAGGCATGTGCACGATAACACGGGCATCCACACACAATGTCTGTCATTTTGAGAACGACTGTTCCACGAATGCTGTTTTTCGTTCTTTTCTTTTTTTGAATGATGGAGATTGGAATTAGTTTTCTCACACAAAGAGCAAAAATAATTGCAGCTTGTGAGGAAACCGTCCTTGAATGGAAAACGTGAGTGAATCTGACAACTCCAGGAAAAAACCCGCCGTAAAGGTACAACTAGAACCCTTCGATGCTTCCGTGTCTTCTCTGCTGTAAAGTTTAGGAAGCACGCGGGTTTTTGTGTGCATCAGAAACTCCCATTGTCCTTTTTCCCTCCATTTCTATTCAACCGTAGCATAAAGTACACACTGCAACCTCCCAGAGAGTCCATCGTCCCAGATATGTGGCCTCTGATCAGCAGCCTGGTCCCAGCCTGTAGCAGGGTGATGTATGGAGCCTGACAGCTGAGCTGTGCAGGGAGGACTCAGGGAGGAGATGAAAAGCTCAGAGAAACACAGCTCTGGGGGCCGTCAGAGTCCCCGGGATGCAGGAAGGTAGCTGCTATTTGTCTACGTGAAAATGGACTCCGGGACCCACATGCAGTTCTTTCCGTCTCTGCAAAACTCTCCATATTGTGTTTGTGGAGCAGCGCTGATTGGAACCGGTACTTGGGCTTTCTTCTTTTTGCTTGTCAGATTGTGGGCTTTGCCAGAGGGATTTGAGCTATGTGGTCTGAATCAGAATCGAACAACAGATACTCTACGGGGAGGCTGAGTCGGATGAAAAATGAGAATAATTACTTCTGGACCAGGAGTCGCTGTTTTTGATAGAAAATAAGGAGAGAATATGTGTCGTCCTAAAGCGCATTAATTACAGTGGCGTTTACTTAATTAGTACTTATCTTTGCATTTTCTTTGTGGTGTTTTGTCAAATGGGAAATATCATCTGCTGTGTGGACGTGTTCAGATGTACTTCTGTTGTATTCATTTGTGTTTTACCAGGAATTCAGAGGCAGCATCACGGCCCTGACTGCTGAGTCTTAGTTATCACAATAACAGTTACTACCATGTCACCTCATATTGAAGCATTCCTGGCAGACATTCATCCATTCTCTTCCTGACTGTGGTGCACATTCACACTGGTAGTATTTTATGAATAATAAAGCACTGAACTAGTTTTAGACTTTCATATCATCTTTGTGGGGAATCGTGTGAATTGACCCCATAGAGGGGCGATCAAGTGGAGTTCTCTTTCTCACATGGCAAGATTTTGGAAGAGGGGAAAATAAAATAATGCTAAAGTAATCTTTACAACATATAAACGTGGAAATACTAATATGGAGCTTATGTTGACATGAGGGCAGTCACAAAACCAGATTCATCAATCATCATATTGTTGTTATATTTATGAATTTTGAAAAAAAAAAAATGCTCTGTCAAATTCATCTTTAGCTTTGTTTATTGCATGTTAAGTCTCTCTCTTTTTCTTTTTTTTTTTGAAAAATAATTACTCTCAAAATACAACTGTAAGGGCGTAACTATAGCTCACCTGGCTGAGCAGGTGACCCATGAACAGGGCTATAGTCCCCGATGCAGCGGTCGCGGGTTCAACTCCTTTGCTGCAGGCCTCTCTCTGTTCTTCCTGTCTGTCTCTACTGTTCTAAAAATAAAAGCAAAAGAACAAAAATTATATTTTAAAAACATAAAATAAAATAGAGAGGGAGTCTGTCGCTGTAACTGTACTGTATGTTGTTCCACATGTTGGAGCGTCAACCAGATGCTGAATTATTTAAGACACGATCATATGTGCATCATTAACATGATCTGAATATTAGCTTTTAAAATACATTGCAGCTGTCGTCATGTCGGCATCCATTTATTGCTAGTTGATAATATTCTAAACGGCAGAGAGGTCTGTAGATGCTGACAAGTCTAAGCTACTACCTGTAAAAACTAAAACTTAACTTGTTTTTAGCTGTATTACCAGTGGCCAGTGGTTCTCAAACTGGAGGTTGGGACCTCCATGGGGGTCCCAAGATAATTTCAGGGGGTGTTATGATTTGATTAAGCCATATTATTATTCTTTTTTGCTCTTTATAAAATTACATTCTTTGTTTTTAAATTTTTTTCCCTTTAATTTGTTCACAATAAATTCAATTCATTCATTCATTCATTCAAAAGAAAATCAACGTGTTAATGTAAAAAGATCAATCTGTGGATTTAACGCATTAGTTTTTATGGCATTAATGCACGATCAACAAAGTTATTACTCATGAGATATTAAAAATACAAACCGGGGGGTCACAAACACAAACTGATGTTATCTTGGGGGTCGTGGCTCAAAAAGTTTGAGAACCACTGATCGAGGCCACACATAGCAGATATTACCCATATTGCTTTGCTAATATTAAAAACGTCACATTTTAAAATTCAATGCAGATATTTGTTTGCAAGAACACAACTTTGTCTCTTTTCCCTCCCTCACCATCCACCAGCACAGCCCGTCGTCTTAAAACTGCTCACATTTAGTGTCTGTTTAACCTCCTTACTAACTCCTAACTCAATCTACTGAAACCCAATTTCAGGAGACAACATTTACAGACACACACGCAGCATCCATCAGTGTGTTTCTCCTGCAGGGTGGTTCTGTTGAACATGCATCATGGGTGCCGGGAGTCATTTTTGATTAAGAGAAAGAGGAAAAAGGGAAACAGAGGAGCGACACGAGGCGGACAGAGAAGGGGAAGAGTCGAGGCACGGCGAGCATTCAGATGTTTTGACACGTTGCAAAATCGATTGAAGGCCGAATGCCAAACACTGAATAGTGCAGCGTGGATCGAGCTGCGTGGCCATTAAAGGAGCAGCTGACGCTCTGCGTTGGCAGGTCTGGGATCAGCATTGTGGAGGAAGAAGTGACGCACGTGGCGCTGTCAGATAGCGTATTAGCAGAGGGCCGTGAGTTTTATAAAATCAGCAGATATGTGCAATGATTAGACACTCAACATGTGGTGTCGGCGCATACGAGTGTTTGTACACTCAAGAGGAAAAGACATGAAGAATCAGCAGATAATCTCATGTTGCAGTTTGCAGTATGTGTGTCTGTGCAGACGTGAATGCACATTTAAGCAGACATGATGTGA
>NW_007579030.1:102910-161116 GCF_000690725.1 Stegastes partitus | reverse complement strand
GTGCACTCACCTTCTATGGTGGACCATGGTGAGGCCTGTTCTGAGTGGAACCTGTCCTGTTAAACCGCTGTATGGTCTCGGCCGCCGTGCTGCTGCTCAGTTTCAAGGTGTTGGACTCTTCTTATAGCCTCGGACATCTGCATGTAGAGCAACAAGAGTATTGAGAGTTCTTTGCCGTGAGGTAAACGTCCAGTGACCAGTATGAGAGAGTGTGAGAGCGATGACACCAAATCTAACACACCCAGTCACACCTGAGACCTTGTAGCGCTAACGAGTCACATGACACCGGGGAAGGAAAATGGCTGACTGGGCCCAATTTGGAAATTTTCACTTACATACTCACTTTTGTTGCCAGCGGTTTAGACATGAATGGCTGTACTGAGTTATTCTGAGGGGGCAGTAAATGTACACTCTCATACCAGCTGGACACTGACCGCTTTACATGGCAGCAAAGTGTCATTTCTTCAGTGTTGTCCCATGAAAAGCTATAATCAAATATTTGCAGAAATGTGACATACTGTCTGTGATGCACCGACTTGACAAATGAAAAATCAATAAACCAATGCATACCATGGACTCTGATCAAGGACCAGCTGCCCCACATGCACACAAACCACTTTTATCAACTCAACTAGGAGATTATGAATAAAAGCTCTGAAGCCTTTCTGTGACAAGAGGCATGAAAACATCTCTTCTAACAGACAGATTGTTCTCCAGATGTGCCCGGCAACCCCAAACACCATCATGTCGGCCACAGCTAAGAATGATCGGTGTATTAGCATGTCAGATGTGAGAGCAGCGTCCACACACCGGCGATGGAGGCTGAAGCGTCCCACGCAGGGCCGCCGTCGTGACATCGCCGGGCTGCTAATGAACACTCGGTGCTTTGGTCTCGCTCTCCTTCTTCTCCCGGCTCTTCGCTCTCCACCTCTGGGCCTCTCCTCTAATCATAAACAGACACATTCCTGCAAAAGTGAAGCAGACTGTAAAGCAGAGCTCTGCCAGGTTTCAGGAATGTGATCGCAGCAGCTCCGAGCTGCTCCAGCCAGCTGATGAGGAAGCACAGACGGAGTTTTTATTTTAAATCTAAGATGCACAGGAATAAACAGCAGTCCCCGTTTTACTAAAATAACAACAGAAATGAACTTTAGCAGTTTATTTGTCACTGACACGTGTGGGAATATTTTCCACCGAGCACACCGTGACCCAGTTCTATCAGTGGGAATGCACAAATGGCTTATAATACCTGGAAGAGTAAAAGCCCGCTTTACTGTTGTCCTTGTGCTGGATGTCTCCTGAGTGGCCTACTTCCACGTTAGCTAATGGTCCATTTTCATGTTCTTTTCATGTATGTACGTGTGTGTTCTCCTCTACAGTCTCCACGGTGGCACATAGACCTGCAGCCCTGGGCCGGCCACAGTCCGTCTCTGGAGGCAGAAGCTAAAAGGTTCCTCGGTTACATCACAACCCCGCAAGTGAGTTTGAAATCTCCTAAAATCATTTCCTGCTGCATAAAACCAGATTCATTTTACTTCATGCATTTGCAGATTGCACCATATTAGCAGCAGTGGAGTTTAACCAAGTGCTCCGCAGGTTGAAGGATATAAATCTATTTATTCTAAACAATGGGAAGTTCATGGTTATTCACAGCTACAATTTTTAGTGCTATTTTTATAAAAGTATGATCATTTAAACTACATTTTTCTGGCCTTAATTCTACATGAAATCACGTCCATTTTTGGCCTCTTGTGTCTTATAAAATGATTTTTACATATTTACATGTGTAGCTTTAGTCCAACCACTGAACCGGTCTTTCTGATGATTCTGTTCAGTCGGGCGATGTTCCTCTTACTGGAGCTGCACCAGCACACCACAGCGTACAGGAGGGCACTCGCCACCACTGTCTGATAAAACATGTTTAGAGCAGATGTTAAAGGAGCTCAGCCTTCGGAGAAAGTCCAGCCTGGACTGGCTCTTCTTGTAAAGATGGTCTGTGTTGGCTGTCCAGTCCAGCCTATTGTCCAACACTACTCCCAGGTACTTGTAAGACGGTACTATCTCCACACTGTTCCCCTCTATGTGGACTGGCTGAGACGTCTTTCTAAAGTCCAGAACCATTTCTTTGGTTTTCGGGACATTTAGCTGCAGCTGGTTCTTCCTACACCAAATCGCAAAGTCCTCCACCAGGACTTTAAACCCACAACTTTGTCATATCTGCATATAGACTGAGCAAATAGCACACAAGTGTTAACAAATAGGCTTTAAACATGCTGCTGGGCCTATTTAGATTCCACTTTTAATGCTAAGCTACGCTAATGACTGACTCCAACCATCTCGTCTAACTTTCAGCACCAGATAAATGAGCTCGTTGCTGCTTTGAGTTTTGTTATCTGTAAGTCTGTGACAGCTGATGAGCTCTAAACTGCCCAAACACAGCAAACACCTGCAACACGAGCCGATGTGGAGGATTTGCAGCGCAGCCGTGAGGATGCGACAGCATTAAGAGAGTGTGAAACCGAACACAGGCTGCTGCTGCTCCTTGGCACAGCTTTCCCCGGAGAACTCGTCTTCACTGGATTTTATTTTTAGACCAGAGCTTTAATTCCAGCACCTCATAACACCTCGATCACGGATCTACAAGTCCCCAGTTGCCCGGTTTTGACCTCGTTCAATTTTAAGCGCGCTATATTTTTAGTTTTCCTGCGTTCTTCTATTCGTGTTGTTGGCTGCGCTTCACGCTTTGCTGCAGGCCATGTTCCACGAGGAAGCACGCAAATCTGGAATCAGATTCTCACTTGCTCGAGCCAAACATGAACCAAATATTGGAACCAGATGCACGAATGCGGCATCAAAACTACAGTTGCTATTATTTGCCTGGAAGTCCGGTTTTCTTGTTGTGCCTCCGTCAGCACGTGACCGAGCCACGCCGGCAGCTCCTTCACATTCCGCTCAGCCGGAGGAGCATTCGTCTTGCTCGACAGCACTGCTCGTAAATTCATTATTCTATTGATTACCATACAGATGGAGCTCACAGCCCCTCTATTCAGACTTAATCAATGAGATGTTGGTGTTTGTTTCTCGGCCCATATCGGCATTAATTACGACAATTTGATTAAGATGTTCTGCATCACAATGTGAAAATTATCTGTGAAAGCCTGGAATCCTGTTTTCTTTGTCCCCTGTTGTGAAAGACATAGTTTTATATTCACTGTCCAAAAACATAGTCCGACTTGTTTTTTTTTTTGTTGGAATGCATGTGCTGTGGTGTTTTATTGTAATGAAATTGGCTCGGGGGATAAATCAGCGTCTTATCTGTTCCCCCCTCACACAATATAGCCAGAACACACGGCACCCCACTCCAACATGACTAAGCCTCATTCTATATCTTTCACAAAGCAGAAATTCAGCTCATAATGAATTAGCGCCGGAATGTGTGTGTACATGAGGGAAAAGGAAGGACGAGAACAGAGAGAAGAGAGATTGTGCGGTGTGTGTGTTAGTAGGAAGCTGTTGGAAAGGGAGCTGTCCATCACTGACGGTGACAGCGAGGGCGGAGGGAGAGCTGGCGGAGCGGGGAGACGGCAGCATCCTCTGTAGCCGTAATGCTGACTGACACAGTGCCTGGTGGAAGTGCTGCTCGCGGAGACGGCCGGCGACACAATCGGTGGCAGTCAGCGGCTTCCACGCAAGCAGCGGACGAGAAAGGGATAATGTCTGACTAGTTCAGTGACTGTGTCCTCAACAGGAACATTCTCTCAGGTCGTTTTATTTATTTATCTTTAATAAATCTACAAATGTGAAGTGACAGAAATAATCAGTTTTGCACGAATGCTTTCATCCGGAACACGTTACCAGTGATGGACATAATAAAGCATATTCCAAATCATTTAAACAGATTAGCGCGCCACCCCGAGCGTACAGTACGATTCTGGAGCTCTCTGCAACAAAGACACGTCGGGGAGACTTTTTATTTCCCGTCAAACGGTGACACACGGCCTTGACTCAGCTGGTTCCTTCCTGCCTGACCTGTCACTGAGCGATCTGATTAGAGCGAGACATTTAAAGGCCACAGCGAGAAAAGAACGCCTAAGAGGTTCTTTAGAAGCCGCTAAAATCTGGAGGCAACCGGGGTTTCTGGCCTCAGAATGCAAACGTGCATAATGAGCAGCTCCAAATGTCAGTTTTAAGTGAACAATAGACGAGACGAGGTTGGGTTGCTTTTCATTTGGGCATTAAATCACAGTCGTCACTGTTTTCTTCCACTTTGACATAAAACATTTTGTGCGAGCTCCTTCTTGGAAACACCAGATGACACACCGCGGACAACACACACATTCACACACATTCACACACATTCACACACACACGCCATCGTGTTTGAACTCGAGCAGCGAAGCCTCAGATTTCTGCCTGATACCGCCGCGCCTGAGCCAATATTGTTCCTTCCTCTGCAAACTTGGTCTCTGCAGCAGACAGAGCTTAAAGAAACCAGACAGCAAACATTTGATCAGCAGCTTGTGGAACTGTAGATGTACAACACGCCGACATGTATATACACGAGTACGCACACAGTTTATGCAGCCGCACGCCTCATGCAGCACGAACACGCAGCGCTGGACACGTTCTGGAGCTGAGAAATGCTGAATTAAAGAATAACGTTTCAGCACAATCCTGTGATTATTACCCTCCTATTATCTCTGGGGGGCTGCACAGTGGAGCGGTGGTTAGCGCCGTTGCCTCACAGCTAGAAGGTTGCCGGTTCGTGTCCCGGTGAGGACACCCAAGAACTTTCTGCGTTGAGTCTCCCCGGGTTCTCCGGCTTCCTCCCACAGTCCAGAAACATGCTGAGGTTAATTGGTGATTCTAAATTGTCCGTAGGTGTGAATGTGAGTGTGCTTGGTTGTCTGTCTCTAAGTGTAGCCCTGTGATAGACTGGTTACCTGTCCAGGTGAACCTGCCTTCACCCTGAGTCAGCTGGGATAGACTCCAGCCCCCCATGACCCTAGTGAGGATTAAGCGGTGTATAGATAATGGATGGATGGATGGATGGATGGATTGTCTTTTGGGTCAGTTTGACCCCATTCAATGTTTAACGTCTCTAAATAAGTCATTCACATATTTTTGGGGTGGTTTTTTTTTCAGTTTTATTTAAAGGGCTATTTACACATAAACTTGGGCAACTACTTTATGATATTTTCTGGAGGTTTAAATTGCTGAGGTCAAATTGAACCCAAGGATAAAAGATGTCAGTAAATGTGAAGGTAACAGGAGGGTTAAAAGGGATTTTTGCTGGGAAAAAAAGCCAGAATTGGGGAAATTTGTGTCTCCTTTGTTTCAGTAGTTTTTTGAGAAAGACATCCTGCAGACATGTACAATAACTACGTGTGTTCAGATCTAATTATCTGGCAGACATGATACAAAGACTTTGCCTGTAATATTAGATTTAAACACATCAGAGTACAGTGGACACCTGTTGGAAGGCTGTGCCTGTTCCAACCACTGACTTCCTGATCAGGAAGCCTCATCCCTCACAAACCCAGGACTGAACCAGAGACCTCCAGATCTTCCGTCTGCTGCTCTCCTGACTGAGCTACTCCAGCACACATGCTCTGGTCATGACCTTACAAAGTTGTTGTATTGAACCGTATCGACTTTTCAGCTTATGAAGTAGATGAAGAATAATCTCCTCCTTGTCTACCATCTTTCTTTGCATCATGACGACCTTGCATATCATCGTACAATGAAGCCAAACACATTCTAACCAGGGTCACGATCAGTAGCCGTTTACAGAGATTTATACAACATGTGTTGGGATGTTTTGAGAAAAAGACGTTCATCATGTTTGATGTCCTGCCTGGTTAGACAAAAGGCCGAGTCGTGCTTTTTGAGTCGTGGTGTCCGAGCTGACGCAGAAAGCACACAGTTCTGTCCATACAGCAGGCCAAGCGTCAGTCTGCTGTGTGGACGACTGCCTCTCAAACCAAACACAGACAAACACTCGGAGATCTTGCGGATGTTTTCTAAAAGGCTGCGACGCAGAAAGCACACAGTTCCGTCCATACAGCAGGCCAAGCGTCAGTCTGCTGTGTGGACGACTGCCTCTCATACCAAACTCAGACAAACACACGGAGATCTTGCGGATGTTTTCTAAAAGGCTGTGACTTTGCGCTTATAACAGGATGTGGCAGCTGGTCACAGATTGGGCTGCTGCACCGTGTCAGTCTGACTTTCCCAGAGCTGTGCTGAGCATCGTGGACGGACACAGCACAGGACTTCTGGACTTCAGAACTTGGGCACCGTAAATGGAAATCACGTACAAATCAAAGCATCTTTAGGTCCAGCAGTGAAATCCACCTTATTTATCCATAGATTACACAGAGTCTGTCCTCATGACGAGCATTTCTGTCCAACTAATCGAAGCAAAATTAGCCAAATCGCTCACACAAACCCTGCTGTCCAATTCATGACTATTTTCACATGGTCTCTGGAGTTATAAGATATATACATGTAGTGACAGGATGAGCGGCTTTGAGAGACAGAATGTTCAGATGCTCCTGTTTGCATTTTCTTCTTTCTTTACAAAAGCAAGATGTGGGAGCATTGTGTTAGCACCACAAAGAGTCAACAGTCAGCAAAACTCACAGATAACACAAACACAACCTTGACAAGCTGCTCCTCGTCGTCTGAAGTGATTGCTCTATGATGTGTGTGTGTTTATGTGTGTGTCCAGGTGTCGTGTGCGTCGCTACCTGGTGAGGACGGAGCTGCACAGGAAGCCTCCGCCGGCGGCTGGGCTGTGTGCCTGGATCCCCGGTTCAGCCTGATCCACAGGATACAGAGCAAACACTGCAGAGTTTACTCTTTTGGGTGGGTACGGACAAACACGCACGCAACGCCGAGTCCGAGTTCTGACGACGCAACAGGTGTTCAGAACATCTGGTGCCGTGACAGACGATGAGATATGTAGTCACAGCCGTCATAGCTGCAGCCTGTACTCCCAGGAAAATGCAATTATTTATTTTTTTAATCAAAGAAATGAAAGCTGTTTTCCACACAGCAGAGCAGGGAGAGCATCTCGATGACCCCTGCCAGCCTCGTCTTTTCATGTCGTCACATTTCAGGGACTAATTGGCCACCGAGGCTGTTTTACATCGGATCTGTCTTTGTGTCTTTACTCTGAGACATTCCCTCACATCTTTACATGCAGTTCTCTTTATTTCATTGAGTAACTCTATGGTAAGGGTGCAGATAATACTCACTCAGCCCAGCAGTCACATCCACTCCACCTCGCCTTCCTCTTGCTGAGTGGCAAGTAATCTGGAGTCCAGTCAGCCGGACCACCAAGGTATTTGACTTTGAAGACTGGAGAGTCAATCACTCCCAGTTGGCTTCGTGTCGTGGATCAGCTTGGCCTGGTTCTGCCCCGCTGGGTCTGCAAGGTGCAGCCGAGGTCTGAAGGGATTTTTTCCGCAGAGAGAGAGAGCTTATTAATTTGACTGTTGAGAGACAGCACAGGTGTGCCGGCATCAAGGCGGGCACGGCTCGGATACCGATGTTTTCTGGCTTCACGATTCTCCGAGGAGACGAGGTCAGAGGTCAACCGCAGAGAAGCACGTCTGATATCCTCTGGCCGACTGACAAGGACGGCTGCTCAAGCAGACGGGCTGCACGCTCCGAAGAGAAAAGGGACGCTATTATGCATCTCTGTGATTTATGCAAACATTTAACACTTGACCTGGATATCAGCTTGGGGAAAATGTGACTTGCTGCTTTGATTTTTCCAAAAAGCCGCATTACCATTTTTTTCCTCCTATCTAAATGATCCCTTAAGACCCCTGGAATGAATTCAATTTACACTGAGTCGCCCCTTAACTCAGGCTAATGCAGTAACAGCGAGTTGACCCAAAAAAAAAAGAAAAGGAATTCTGGAAAAAAACACACAAAAAAAACAGAAACTTCATGAGTAACAAAAGAAATGTCCTGAGAGCCTGAAGCAGCAGTTAATCAAGTCAAACTGAAGTTCCTCCTCGTGTCCCCTATCTGACCTAGATTTATCACTCTCACACACACACACACACACACACGCATGCATAAACTTCATGGTCATACTTGTGAATCTCTGCCAGGTATGCTGAGTGTCCTGCTCTCAGGAGACTTGTGCTCTGCAGGAGAAACTCACGAAGCCCTCCACTGCAGTCTGCTGCCGCTCACACAAACCGGATCCAGTATCAGGAGCTGTTAGTGTATGTCTGCGTATGCCGACTATGTACACTTGTGCGCATAGTTTGGTGTGTTTTCCGGCCTGTGCGAGGATCTCATTTGCATGCTGTTTAACGAGCCGTGGACGGCTGTGCCCGGGCAGGATGAGCAGCTGCTCTCTGATTGGTCTGTCACATGTTGGCGTGGAGTAAAAAGGGGGGCTGCAGGATGTTTTTCCACATGAAAGACTGATTATCCACCTTTTCACCTCCCCTACTCCAACTACAGCCGCTCTCCTCCTCCTCCTCTAACGCCGGCTTCAGTCTCAGCACCTCCGATGCATGTGGGAACAATGTAGATGCTCGCAAAGTTTATCTGCGAGGATGAATCATTGCTATAAAAAGAAAAAAAACAGTGGTCAGTTCAAAGCAGGGAATGAACCTGCGAGTTCTCTCATCTGCTGCGTTTTTACCATAAGCTGGGGAATGTGTGATGCTGCTAGTAGAGGAACAATAGGGCTATGACACACACAGTGGATCCAATCGGTGCTGCTTTGTCCTCTTTGGCTGAAGTGTCCTTCGAACCTAAATTAAGAAATTATAATAATTATCACACACACTTATCATTAGAGCTAATTGTTTTCCTGCTGATGTCATCATATAATCAAGATAGAAAGCTCGTCAAGCATCTATAAGTGTGATGCTGCTGTCGTCTTCACTGGGGCCTTTTATAACTTTGTCATTTTTAATCAAAAGCACGTAGCAAGAAAACACATGAGAAACTCCTCACGACGTTCAGATCAGACACAGATACACACAGTGCAGTCTGAGCATGCTCCACAAGAAATCCAATTAATCTGCAGACATCCTGACATGTAACGGGCGTAATTAAGAAACATTAACGACAACTTAATTCCATTTTTGACTTAACAGAAAAGCACAACTGCGTCTAATGATGTTAATGGTTAAGTGCAGCGTATGTCAGAGAGAAATGTTTTTCTTTTACTCCACTTCACTTATCTGACAGCTGTGGCTACTTTACAGCAGGTTTTAGGAGCTGATTAGGACATAATGAACAATATAAAATACAGTAAATGAAGCCACCTGGCAGTAAAATGAGCTGTACCTCAGTCAGCTACTGTGTCTAGATGCTGCTTGTATGTTAATGCAACAGGACTAATATTAATCCAACAGTATAACGTATAAAAACAAACACTGACGGAGTGCTTAATGAAGACTTTTACTTCATACACTTTACGTGCATTGTCCTGGTAATGACAGTGACGACCTTTACTCGTAATCAAGTGTTTTAAAACAGCGGTTTGCTCATTTTACTTCAGTAAAAGAGGGTTTTATTTCCCCCCATACTACTGTTCTAATGTGCCATCACAGAGCACCAGTGAGCCAGAATGCACAGCACCAGGGTCCTGGAAGTGAAGCAAAGTCATCCGTCACTAATTTTGTTATTTACACCTGCGATTTTCTTACTGGATGTCAAAACATCTGCTGTGAGAGGACAAAAACCCTCTTGTGCTGCTTCACTGGAACACTTAATATAAGTGAACTATAATTAATGTTATTAATTACACGTGCGCCGTTCCCACTTGACAGGTACATTTCTTTTTTTTTTAAAGCCTACAGGGCGGCAGTGATGATAATTAACTGAGAACTCAAGTACTGTACTTGAGTATAGTTTTGAGGTACTTACGCTTTACTTAAGTGTTCCCACTTCAAGCTACTTTCCACTTCTGCTCCGCCGCGTTTCAGAGAGGGATATTCTAATTTGTACTGCAATGCATTTATTTGAAAGCTACGGTTAAGATGATGGTTTTACACGACGGATGATATAACAAGGTTTTAAATACTTCACATTGTTAAATATAAAGCAGACATTTTCAGCCTTTTCGGCAGCGTGCGGTCGGACTCACATTTCAGATGTGCATCAGTTGTGGACAGTTTCTCCAAAAAGGGACTTTTGCCTCTGAACCTTTCACACAGTTTTATATCAATAAATGTTCAAATAATCTAATATCGCTATGAAATTAGAGGAAAAAAAACACACAAAAAAAGCTGAAAACAGTGTGCCAGAACTTTTTTCTTTTTCTGTTTTCACATCCATCATCTCATGACGGCTCACATTTATCTGCTGTTCCTGGATATAAAACTGTATGTAAAGTAGTTCCAACTGTCTCCAACAGCAACATGCTGCCGACACACTGACGCCTCAGTATTGATAACACTGGTCTGCACCCATTTTGGTGTTTTTTGAGCTGATTTTGGACAGTTGCAATCTGCTGAATCCAAACATTGCATTGATTTTACTCAATGAGGTCAACATTTTTGACTTGTCGCCACATGCACTTTTTTTTTTTTTTTTTTTAACATTTTTGTGTACATGTGCGGGTATCTATGCTTTGTATCATACAAAATTATTTTCCTATTTCCTGAAATGAACAAATTCTGAAACCTTTACAAGTTGATGCTATAAATGTTTGCAGGTGAATTAAATGTAGACAGAAAGTTAACCCCCTGGTTTATGGACAACACATTAGAGTCACGTGATTTTATCAGAAAGAGATGGAGACCAGGTATCAGGGGCGCAGTCATGATGTCTGATTACTGCTGGACTCTGAAGAGAGATAAACCTGGAGTTCCAAGAAGCCCAAGTTCAAGGTCTGAATTTTGAGCAATGCTGATGAAACATGCAATTTACTTGTATTTACTTTTATAAATGTTTACGATCACCAACTTTTGGATCATTTAGCTTATGAAATGATTAGAAAATGACATTTTTCCTCTAAAATCCGATTTCATATGAGAAATACTAAAATAAATCAGTGGCTAATGTCAAGAAATGTGATCAATTTAGTGGCAAAATCTTTTTTTTTTTTTAAATCGAGTTGGCATAAAAACCTGACCTGATACAGAAAAGCAGATGTCATTTTTGGATTCAGCGTTGCAAAAATGTCCTAAATCAGTTTTAAAATCCTAGACACCTTCAAAAATCCATTTTTTTGTAACCCAGTCTAATATCATATATAATAGTATTTAAGTACTTTAATACTTTACTCACAATTTGCTGCTAATACGCTGTCGCCCACAAAGCTGGAATAATTTTTGTGATCAGCCACATTCCTCTTTATGTTTCTATTCATACACATCACTGATCACGTCTGACCAGGTGCAATGATCACATCCTGAGTCCCAGTTAGCAGGTTAAATAAACTCTGACTTCAGGATGTGACTGAAGAGCGGGACGTCCTGAACATTGACACCATCAACCAGCTGGTGGACAGAATGCCACCATATGAACACATTGACCCATGTCAGGGGTGGCCAGACTCAATGCTAGTGACATTTGAAAGAGTAACACTGGACTCCAATATGGGTTTCCTGTTAAATGACCAAGGTTGAAAAACTGAAACAAAACCCTTGATCCTGTGGTTGAATTCCTCCAGTTTAGTTAAAACCTAAACACACAGTTTGCAAAAGCTAGTTGTGGTTTAAGTTGTACTTTCACTCATGTAATGCACTTTTTCATGATTTATTTGTAATGGGCTGTTTTTATATATCTGTACTTTCACTTCATGAGTTTGTAAACGATGTGAACACTTCCTGGTTTCTCTGTTTCACTGAGCTCTCAGATAGGATTGAGTCACTAACCTCAGTCTTATTTCTCACCCCAATGTAACATCACAGCAAAATCAGCCACTAAATGTTCTTTGTCTGTACTCCACCTCCAGCTGACCGAGCATTCACACTCATCCTGAACTTGTGCATGAAGAGCAGAAAACGTTTTTTCTCCTCGCAGACTGAAGGACCATGCAGCTACAAATTTGGCGCATGTTATATTTATATAGGCTAAAGCACAGCGGGGACGCCGGCACGTCACCGCTCACGGATCATGCTTATGCTAATGTGTGAGATATTTCCAGAACACTGTGGTACTGGAGAAATTAAAGATATAGTGGCACACGTATAAGAGCTACAGATTGTATTGTCCCAGCCCAGCCAGCGTTTGTAGTTCAGTGTGAGGACAGGATGGTTCAAAGCTCTCTTTATCAGATTTACAATCCTCAGCGTGCTTGAGGCCGATCATTTGTGCGCTCACACACATCCTTACATCTGGTTGCCATGGCATTCAGTGTCAACAGGGATGCAGCACACATGTTGGATCTCCCTCACACACACCTACGGAGCCATCCACGTCCTCATGAGAGAGGCCATTACGGCTGGTAGAGACCCTCCTTTATCAGCATTGTCATTCAGGAGGGGGCTTCTGATGTACTCCTCTGTTGCCCCCGCTGCTCCCCCATCCCTCATCCCTGTCATCTAAAGTGTCACCGCAGTGATTCGCGGCCAAAAAAAAAAAAAACACCCCACCAAAGAGCGAGAAACTCAATGAAATATTTAGTGCCGTAAGAAGCCACGTCTAGTTGCATCTCAATCCCTCGCATATGCTCATCTCTCATCGTTCTCCTGCTGCTGGGATGCATTCGGGGGAGCCGGCGCCTCATCTGTAAAAGACGCGCACTGTGAAATGTACTCCCCGTGCCACAATTACAGAATACAGCTGCAGCACAAACAAGACACGAGGGAACGAGAGAGGAAGAAAGGGGAGAAAATTGTAGAATTAGACGGGAGGGGAGGGTTGGAATAAACAGAGAAAGCGAGGGAGAAGGGAGAGGAGCACGACGGAAACCAGGCGTCTGTCTGCTCAGGTTTACACATGTTTCAAGATGGAGAAGCGGCACGTTTGTAGGAAGGAGAAGAAAAGAGAGAAACATGAAAGCGACATGAAACACAGACAGAAGCATCTTCTGGCCAAAACCTTTGTTCCCTTTGATTCTGAATTATTGATTTTTTTTTTTGGAGCAGGTCAAGTTCCTGGTGTTTGATAGGCAGCGTGTCTGAATCATGTCATCACTTTCATCCACTCTGTTTGACATGTGGACCAGCTACTGCAGATGTTTGGTTTCTTCATGTCACAAAGCAGATTCTTTTAGGTCTTTGATCGAATGCTTTCTCTTTAACATGCAGCACTTCAGTGCATGTCGCTGTCAAAGTTTTTTGCCCTGGAATAACACAGGAAGCCTTCATCCCCTTTTATGCTTTTAAGCAGTGGCCCTCGGTGCGATCAGATGATATCATGACATGAAAGATGAGTTTTCTATCGAGATGACGAGCAATTTCCCGTGAAATCCGACCCGCCACTCACGCAGTAAAATGCAGCAGATTTCATTTGTAGCTGCAGTAATGCTTCAGAATGAATGGGCTCAGGATGCATTGAAGTGATAAAGCTACATGCATGCATTCATCTGTCTCTGTCCAGGACTGGCCATTGGTGACACCTCTTCCTGTATGAGCGCCATACTTACACTTACTTAGAACCCCATTTGTTTTTTGCTTATCAGGGTGGTTTGATGGCAATATTAGTCCATTAGTGTGTTCACGACATCGATCAAAACTGCAAATCCAAATAACAAGCCAGTGATTACCATAAAATATTCAAGATTAAGCTCATGACATGAAGATTTCCTGTGAAGTGTCTTTACATCCACTAGATGCACCCACTAGAACTTTCCACAGACATTTGTTATCGCCATAGGAAGAGTCCGATGGGCTTTGGTGAGCCTCTGTGTTTTCCTGTAGCACAACCATGAAGAGGACATTTCACTATTCAGGTGTTTGTCATAAAATTTGCTGCCGGCGTTCACGTTTCTCTCTGAATAATTTGCTGTAACTTTGGTGACTGGGGACGGAAGCACCTCCAAGTCTGAGGTCATGGTTCTCTGCCAGGAGCTGGTGGATCGCTACCTGTTGGAGCCCCAAGCAAGAGTTTAAATATCTTAAGATCTTGTTAATGAGTTGAAAGTAAAATGGAGCATGAGACGGACAAGCGGATTCCAGCAGCGTCAGCAGTAACGAGGAGTTGTGCTGGATCATGGTGGTGATTTACGGGTCGATCTATGTTCCAATCCTCACCTGGGGTCATGAGCCTTACAGATAGGGTGTGGACCTCTGATTAGGATGTGTCCTGGGGGCCTACCTTCAGAGGTTTTCTGGGCATGTCCAACAGAGAGGAGACTCTAAGGGAGACCCAGAATTTGCTGGAGGGATAATGTATCTGGGCTGTAGGGTGGATTGGTGGTTAGCACCGTCGCCTCGCAGCTAGGAGGTCACCGGTCCGCATCCTGGTGAGGACACCCAGGATTGCTCTGTGTGGAGTCTCCATGTTCTCCCCGTGCAGTGTGGGTTCTCTCCGGGTTCTCCGGCTTCCTCCCACACAGTCCAAAAACATGCTGAGGCTAATTGGTGATTCTAAATTGTCCGTAGGTGTGAATGTGAGTGTGCTTGGTTGTCTGTCTCTAAGTGATAGACTGGTGACCTGTCCAGCCCCCCATGACCCTAGTGAGGATTAAGGTTTAGCGATGATGGATGGATGGATGGATCGATTGATGATATATCTCATCCACCTGGGAACACCTTGGGATCCCCCTGGAGGATCTGGACACCATTGCTGGTTAGAGGGTCATCCAAAATGCCCCCATGATCCAACCCTGGATATATGGAAGAAAATAAGCAGATGGTTGGAACTTTATCATCTCGTATATTTTTATCCTATGCTTCATCAAGAGCAGTTTATTTATCCAACGCTAAAGTGACTCTTGCCCACTCAGTGTGACTGTGTTGTGCTGTGTGGGCCGCAGGTTGGGGGTGGACGACCGGTCCCTGGAGCGTTCCCTCGCCAGGTCAGGCTGTGAGGTCCACTGCTTTGATCCCAGCTTGAAGCAACCTCACCTGCAGCAAACTGAAATGTGGCTCCATCGGCTGTCTGTGGACTGGAGGGATCCCAACCCGGCCATCGTCGCCCAACGTCAGTACGCCAACACCAAGAAACTGGCCACCATCCTCAATGACTTTGGACACAGAGAGGTGAGAGTTAGAAAGTTATCCTGCATTCTGATTGTACAACTACCTTGAGCCTCGTGAAAAAGATTTATTCTTACCGTGTTAGCATTACTCATACGCTGCATGCAAACACAAGCCCGTTCCTGCGCACCTCAACTCAGCTCATCGTGATTCATTCCTGCGTTGTCCGTCTCCGGCGCCAGGTGAGCATGTTCCCATACTTAATTTTGTTTTCCTCCTGTAAATATTATCATCCAGTTGTGGTGCTGAACGTTACCTCTTCAAAGCTCCCCAGGGTTTGTGTTCCACCTCATCAGATAGGGATCTGCATACATGATCAATCATATGCACCGAGCCCACAGATAGCATGCATACTAATAAACACAGCCACGGAGTGAAGCCACGGAGAGAACACGCCTGTTTAAAGAAACAAGCTGAATGATAATTCAAGGTCAAAAGAGCCAAGCTCCTCTTAAATAGGTAATCAAATCATACCTTTAAGGCAGCACGCTCTTTTCTCTTTTATCTCTTTCTCGCGTGGAGGAAACTGAGCTTTAGTGGCTGCAGATACACAGCGATAAAAGGCAGAGCGCTCGCTGAACGAATGACTTGATACCATTAATAGCATTAAAGTGATTATCCACATTATTCCTCGTCCCCTGAGTCACTCCTCCTGGTCATCCTCTGATTCCTCACAGGCAGAGGTATGATTTCATTATCCAGTTAACGGGAGGATTAGCTGTGTCGTGTCATTTAGGAGGCTCTGAGGAAAGAGAAAACATCTGACGCACATTGTTAACCTTCTCCCATCCAGAAGTCATGACGTGATCGTGAATCTAAAAATACAGAAGCCTGGAAATTGTTTTCATGACATAAGAAGACAGTTTGTGGGGGGAACAAAAAGCAGACACTGTGCTGTAGATGGTCTTACTTTGGGTTCTGCTGTGTTCCACTCGCTGCCACTGCATGCTTTTGTTTTTTACTACTAGAAGTCACCAAGGTCAGAAATGACTTTGAACCGTTGTGGTCGTGCCCGGTGCCCAGAGCGGTTCTCTTTTTGTTTGCTTTCTAGAAAGTTAAGGTTCCACCGGTTTACCTCTGGTGTCATCCTCAAACCAAAGACTTTACACTAAATCTGCCTCTTCCTGCTACCAGACAGATGAACAACTTTTGAATTCCAGTCAGTTTGTGTTCTTTATCTGGTGCCATCCCCAGGACGACGAAAGGCCGGCAACCGTGCAGACTGTGAAAAGCAAAATTGCCTTTACATTGTTTCATCAAGTGCTTTCCTATCACAGGCTGAAGTGAACATAACAGCCACTAAAATAGCTGCTAGCTGGGTTTATTTCCCTATTACTTATAGGCTGGCAGCTGAAAGATTATAATTTAAATTAGACTCCAGAAAAGAACGATTTCAGCTCAGAGGTTTGAGTTGAAAAATTCCTTCGCTGCAAACGAAGCAGACGGGCTCATGCGAGGTGTCGGGAGCGCTGTGAAGATGTTGAGATCTGAAGAAAAGGAAATATTGGCGTGTGTACAGTACGTGTGGGTGGGTTTGTGCATCAGATGACAGTACTCACCTGTTTTAAATGCAGAGCCACACACGCGTCCTTGTAATGAGGTTTTAATGTGAGCTCACAGCGTGCCGCAGGAGCAAGCAGCAGGCAGCAGAACCTCCTCAAAGGCTCCTCGTCCAGCCTCTGAGACAGGAAAGAGAGTCACTCGCAAAGGTCAATACATGCGTTTGTGCAGCATTACTTATCTGTGTTGGTTTAAAAAAAAAAAAACAACCTATCCAGATAAGTCATTCAGAGAGCCGTGGCGACCAGCTGAGAGCAGCAGACACTGTTACCACGGGGACAAATGTTAGTAGCAGGAAGTCACATCTCATTTAGGGAAAATAGCTGCACATTGAACCATTGATCATGTCAGTAATTGGATAACACAACAGTATCAGCTCTGCCCAGTGGTGCCATTCTGAATTAAATGAGGTGCTGCCAAATTCTAAGCAGCAGCCACGACCGTCCAAACAGTCTTTTTTTATTTCTTAAGTAAAGGGACAAATCATCTGTGTGCACGTTAAAGTTGACGCTCGTCACAGATTTGTAGAATTGACAAAAAAAAAGACGACACATTGGTGACTTTCAAGACGGATTCTCCTGCTTCTCTTTGCGAGGACGCCCTTGGGAAGCTGTCAAAGCGGTTGTTGAGGTCTTTGAAAGAGCGGCGAATCCGCAAACCTCTCAGAAATGTAATTAAATATCTTTAACTGTGATCCGCCCTTGAGTGGCAGCCCTGCTAATTAAAGCTCATAAAACATATAGAGACAATAAAGTTTAGGTAAGCAGCGATGTCTGGCACGCTGGTTTACAAGAAAAACTGTGTAATTATTCTGACATGACCAATTGTGTGGAACAAAGGGGGAAAAGTAAATCAAAGTCTTGCTAGGATTTGCCCATCATGAAATAAACACATTTCAGGCCAATTAACAAGCCAAAGTGTAAACTTTCATTTAAAGTTATGCTCTCAAATCTGCAAACTTGTTTGTTTACAAAGACTCTAGCAACTTTTCATCAAAAGCCTTTCTGAATTAAAATGTCTCCCAATGTGCTGCCTAATCCTGAGCCTTCTTTACAGAAATAATCACAGTGTGACTCACTGGGAGGAGAGGAAATTAAAAAAAAGTCTTTCGAGCAATCTCACATTAATTTCTCAGCAGTAAAGGGCACAAATGTGTGTGTCCAAAGTCAATCTGCAGCGAACAAATCAGCCTGTCGAGGCTGTACAGTGAGGCTGATCGGTTTTTATCAATTCTTGTTTTGTTTGTGATTGTTGGATCTATAATGAGCTTTCACAGACAAGCACAGCCACGGGCGTCCTATTAATTCTCTGGCACATATCATGATTTAAAATTAGTTTAAAATAAATGCAGGTTAACGATGTCAAACAGGGCTTGTTGCTAGAAAAATCTACAATATTCAAAGTACAGGAGTCCATCTTTTTCCAGTCAGTCATAGTTATAATAGTCAATAGTTATGACGTGGAGCCGTAACACCACTGATCAGAAAATGAAAAGAAACCTGATAGATGTGAGCACAGATGGGGTCCAGCATGTTTGGTAGGACTCTGACCACAGTGAAGGCATCGTCCTGACAGTGAAGCACGGAGGTGGGAGCATACAGGAGTTGGAGAGATGAGAAATGGTTCCTCGGACATGAAAAGCGCATTCATAGAATCATCAGTCAAACGGGATAAAACCTGCTTAAAAAGTTCCACTTTCTCAACATCTCACCTGAATCAGTGCAACAACACGATTGGTTCTGAGATCAGATGGTATGAAGCAGATGATTGGACTTATTGGGGGGCAGAGAAGGGCGAGTCTCTCCGTTGTGAAATCTCTAGTTCAGCTTAGAATAAAGACCAAAACACAGGTAAACATTTAGCCAAAATAAAAAAGTAATCAGTGAACATGTTGGACCCCATTTGCTCCATGTCTTAGTCGGAGCAGTTGCAAGTTGACCAGGAGGAAATTTCAAGATACGACTGATCCTAAGCTCAGAAACAACCCAGTGCACACACTCCTGTAAACCTGCAACCCTTTGGTTTGGTCACCATGCTTGGTCCAGTCCTATCCCTTCAAAATAGAGCAAAGTCCATTAGCCAAATGATTAAAAAAAACATCTCACTTTGCTCTTGAACCACCTGAACTGTCACCGTCCCTCAGTTTCTTCCAGCGTAGTGACGGAGCATTTAGCGTGGCTAACTCTGCACAGCAGTGTAGCAAAAGTCATCTTTCCAAAGCTCCAGCACCATATGGACTTTGCTCACAGCGGACAGGAGTCTTGCCAGCGTTTGCAATTTCTCCTGCAGAGAGAGTTGATATTGGCATCATTGGATCAGGGACCGTAGAGGCAGAAAGGCAATTTATATGAAGTCCACTGGAAAAAAAATGTTGACATCAGTCAGACAGAATGAAGCTGTGTGAGCAGTCCACTCCCAGAAAATAAACTCAACAAGATAAACACAGTATGATGTAAACATACACGCAGGCAGACACTCGTTAGAGGCTGACTGAAGACATTCCTTCTCACTGATGCCACATCTTTCTCCACTACGAGCTTTCTGGCCAATTAAGGAGCATCTTCCTGCTTGTGGGGGTTTGGAGGGAGATCATGGGGAGGATAAAAGACAGCATTTGGACTTTGGATAGTTCTGTAGTGCTGCTGAAGGCATGAACTGGAGATAAATTTCATGGCCTGTTAATATCTGAGATGTCACGGTGCCAAATGTTAAGTTGTGGAAACATTTCCCGCAACTTAAAACTCACTCAGAGAACCTGCCGTCTTTACTGTAATGATCTCTGACATTTTGGGGGGAAATCCCTCCTCAGGTCTGATCATAATTAACTTAGTGGCTACATAATGTACCACCTGAGAAAATGATGCTGAGACATTGGTTGGCCTAGAAGGCATAAAAGCAATGCCGCCGGAGAGACTTTGAAACTCATAAAGGTCAGACAATGGACATCTTTAGTAATCTGTTAACCTAAGAGGAATCCCAAGGTTCTGAGGGAACGCATTAAACTTTGAGCATGCATGAGTCTCCTCACATGAATGTGACCTGAGGGTGCGATTAACATTCATCTTACAAAGCATTTCCTATCTGCTATCACAGCTAGCCTTGTCAGGCTGCTCTTTCGCTCAATCCATCACCAACATCGCTAACACAAGAACAAATGCCAAGCTTCACGTACTCCTTTTCATCTTTTAATAGCTTTTGCATTGAATAACTCCACAGTTTAGTGTGTGCTACACTCATTAATTACAATAAAAGTGCCTTTTTTTTTTTTCTTTTTACCTGCAGGTGGACGTGCTGAAAGCAGATATGGAGAGCGCTGAGTGGAAAATTTTGGAGAATTTGCTTCTTGAAGGAGTCCTGGACTCGGTGGGTCAGCTGCTGCTGGAGCTTCACCTGCACTGGGCGGGCTTCGAGGTGGGCGGCGACGACCCGTCCGTGGTGCGGTACTGGTTCAGCCTGCTCAAGGAGCTTGAACGCGCCAACTTCCAGCTCTTCCACGTCCACTGGGACCCGGCCAAGCCTCACCTCTTCCTACATAAGAACGTGTTCAACGCCAGCAGCGCTTACACCTTGAGCTGGGTGAACACGCAGTGGAGGCCGACTGCAAATCAGAAATAACTGTTGACTGCAATAGCTTGTAAATGGAAATGTGAAAGGTTGTGTAACATGGAATGTGAGCACAGATTCTTTCTAGAGCACACCTGTCCTGTTATCTAGCTTATCAAGCTTTTTACCAAGCTAAAATCCCTGCTCCTACTTATGCCGCTTGCCCTCTCCTGGCCTGTAATGACCTCAGCCGTGTAGAGGGGCAGAGTAATTGACTCCAGAGGCTCTGCGTTCTACCTCATAGTGGCGGTGCTACTGGCTGCGGGTCAGCCTCTTAATCACAGTCACCATCATCAGGGCCCAACCTGAGCCTGGCCTGTAGCCAGACGATCATCAGCTCCTTCCTAGAGAACACACAACTCACAAAACAGCATATGAAAATGAGCGCACACTGTTAAAAGGGGAAGGTCCTGTCTCGCTGATAGTAATTGAACACTTGAAGGAGGCCATTTGAGCTGCTTACACAGCAAGACAAAGAGAACGAGCAGAGGAATGTGGGCTATAAGGGTACAGAGATGGAATCTGCTCTAGAGGCAGAAGAAGCAGATGCTTCCCTGCAGCTGAACCCTGATGACTATCACAAAGCATGACGATAATCTAAAGAATAGCCTGTAATGCCTCCATACTTGTACACATGGTTGCCTGTTTTAATGGCACGTGTGGGCGAGCGTGAGAGAAAAAAGATAATATGAACTCCACTTTTTTGTTTTTTTGCAAATTGCAGTTTCCTCAGTTATAAAAGAAAAACACAATTTAGATTCACACAAAGAGGAATGTTATGTAATTGACAGTTTTTTTTCTAATGTGCTTTACTTCATTATCTGTGCTGCACCAGAACATTAGCAACAAACCTATTCTGAGAATGAAATACTGGTCTGACAATCCAAAGAATAATGCACAAGTTATTCAATTATTGTACTTTGTCAAATCCTTTTTTTATAAAGCGAGACAAGACAACCAACGGTCTGGGATTTCTCTCCATGCTTCTGTGTTGACTTGTGGAAGAAGAAATAAACTTTTTTTTCTCCAAGGAAATGCTGCTTCAGGTTCTTAAAAGGTAAAATATACAGAATGTTTATTTCCACAAAGGGATGATCGTACAATTGAAAACAAAGAAACTTAAGCAAAGACTTCAAAAGTGTACTACACAGGACATAGCAAATAGAAAAAAAACACATTTAAAACAAAGATGCTAAGGACACCCCTGTAACCTGACTTACAGTTTTTAAAAGTTGCTCGTGTTAATCTTTGTACAGATATTACATGAGGATAAACTCTGAGCCCTCATGACGAGATACAAAAATACACTGCTGCAGAAAGACTGGATACCAGTCCTTTGGCTTTCACTCACCAAGTCCACGGGACAAACAGTCCCTATCTGTCTCTTTAGTGAACCTGTCCCCCCTCCTCCCCCAGGACAGATCTAGTCCCACAGTTTGATCTGTCCATCCCAGCCGCAGGTGATGACCTTGGAGGTTTCGTGTGGGTGCCACAGGGCGCTGATGCACACCTTGTCGTGAGCCTTGATCCTGTGGTAAAGCTTGGTGGTCTTCCAGTCCCAGATGTTGAGCTTTCCGTCTGCATCTCCTGATACCACGTAGCTGACGGAGAAGAACGGGTTCAGTAAAAGTGTGAGAAAGAGAAAAAAAAACAGAAAACTAGAAGAGGATGAAATGATTAGCATTTTGCTAAAAATGACTTGTGTCTCTACTTCACCTGCCAGAAGGTGGGAGTCTAAATTTTTGGTATCTAGTCTAGCCAGGAGTTGCAATGTTGCCATGGATACTGAGAGGAGGTGAGGGCAGCTGCGTACAGACGTGGGTGGTGGTAGGTGAGAAGAGGGGCAAAGGCAGGTCTTAATGGGTGTTCTGGCTAAAATTAGGGAGCTGGCCTGTCCTACTTAGCTCTCCTTGTGGAGGTTGTACATTAGCTCATATGAAGTGGCTTTTCCCCACAGCTCTTTTTAGAGGACAGTGTAAGACACAGATCACAGGAGCTGAGCTGAACACATACCTGAACACATTAAGCATCTTTAGACGGCTGCTTTTACAGCTTTATTAGTTTTTGTTTACTAAGATGCGGTGATTCTTTACGTTGTTCTGCTTTACATCATCACATGTTTGTCTCTGGTCTCTGCACCCAAACGCAGATGAGTGATTTACTAAAAAGAGAAATCTAATCTCCTCTGACCTGCTTCTGTTACTCTGGCATATTTTCATTCATCAGTGCCAAAACTGTTTAGCATTTACTAATCAGCTATGAAACTAATAAACTATTAATGAGCTTTGAGCATTTCTAATTCTGGCTTCTGTTACAGTAACCCTGCCCCACATCACAGCTGACTGACGGAGTCCAGGCTTACCTCATGTCTGGGGAGAAGTCCACTTGGCAGGCGTAGCCGGCCACCATGTGGCCCTTGAACACTTTCTTTTTGTTCAGTCTGAAGCGGTTTTGGGCTCCGAAGATCAGGATCTGGTTGTCCATAGACTGGCATGCTAGCCATTTACCTGGGGTTGGAAACAAGCGAGATTCAAGATTAACTTTATTGTCTCAGGCGTCATGGGCTGTTCAGCCACACTGCAGCCAACACAAGCAGACACAGACACTGTTAATAGAATAAATAATGCATACATCATGTGACGTGGCACAGCACTCGGTAACAAAACACAACACGCTGACAAAAGACTCTGGATGTGCAGGATCAAACTTCCATGTGGTGAAAATCCTTTTTTATTTTGTTTTGTAGTTGTTATAAACTCAGAGCTGTTAAGATGTTTACTTCTGCTGGTCCTCTCCCAGCTTTACAAGCTAGTAAGAACTTTACTGAGCTGCTTTGTTCCCACTGAGGAATCAATTGACATCTACTCAAATTTTGGATATGAAATGTTCTACTGTTGGCTGTAAGAGTGAACACGAGGGTCTTCGTGCACTCCCAGCATCTGTGGGACAGTGTTATAGTAAAATAAAGCACCTTTCAAAAGTGGAACTTTCATGAATTTGCTGACAAGGGGCTCAATGTGGGAGCTTTTAGGCACATATAAACGTGACAGAAGTTTATCTCAGCATAAATAACATCAAAATTCAACTATATCTACGCTTTTAAAAGTTGTCACAGAAAGTTTTAAATTGCTTATTAGCTTGCAAGTTTGTCTGATTTGCATGACTCACGACAGTAAAATGTCGAACAAGCAGCCCCTGGGATCTTTGAGGTGCTATCGGGATGCTGCCTGTTGGCACGCACTAAACCGAGCGCAACGACTGTGATCTAGAGGAACATTAAGAGAGCTAATAGCTTTAGCAGCAGGCACATAGGAAATGGTAGAAACGGGCCTCAAGGACACATTTCTTCAAAAAAAAGAAAGCAAAACTGTGTGAATTTGAATTTGGAGTGGACGACGCTCTGAAAGGGGCTCGAACTCATTGCTCTGCCTTCATTAAACTGGAACGATTGGGGCAAGGTAGGGAAAAATAACAGATTTGTTGTCATCAGCGGCTGCTCAGTTGAGATCCACTTCACAGAGCGCTTCAGCTCCTGACAACGCCACGTTCTTCGAGTCACAACGCGGTGATAAGAGGCAGTGCTTCATGTCAAAGCATTACACGACTCGCTGCACTCCTTAAAGAGAACATGATGGAAATTATTAATGTGCTGCGGGAAAGAGATACAGTGCTGGTGTGTGTGTGTGTGTCGTCATCTAACATCCTTCAGCGCAGAACTTAGATAAAAAAAAAAAGACATGATTGTCCACAAATGTCAAATGCAGTCGGTACAGCAGAATGAAAACAACTCGACCAATTTCACCAGCGCACTCAGGCGCCGTCTCTTTGGTTGAAGTGGGAAGAGACGGGAAATTAGAAAGAGAGGCTGTGAACGTGGTGCCAAGAGGTGCTGGGTGCCATTTAGGCCTGAGAAGAAACTGAATGGTCTCCCACTGAGAACACATTCATTATTCACACGCCGGAGAGAAACAAACCGGCGCTGGGACAAATAAGAACGTTGGCCAAAGGAAGGAAGTAAGAGGCTACGGAGAGACAAATCAAAGTAGGTGGAGAGGGAGGGAACAGACGAGGACTAAAGAGTTTTGATATTAGTTGAGGCTGATGGGCGCAACAAGGAGCTCTTGATGCTTTACGTCTGAAGAGGAAGACCACCTGGTAAGTCTGTTAATGTGCTGCTCACGAAACTTGGCCGCCGAGTCGGAAACTGGATTCATGTGATGCAAAACGTGTAAGCTGTGCAGAAGCAGGCTTACTAAGGCTTAGGGTTAAACTCCTGTACATTCTTTATACACATTTTAAACTGTATATATTAAGTATGGGATGGTGTCTATAGTCATTACTCTTCTTGACTTCATATGACGGCAGCAAAGGGTGCCTCTATCACATAAACTATGATGGCTCCTGCTCAACAGCTCCACCTTGACATTTCAGGAACAACACCGACTTTGGTGCTCTGAGTGAGCTAATGAGAACATTGATCCCGCTCTCGCTCCTTTATATCAATATTAAGCTACATCTAGAAGACTAGTAAAAGCGTGGGAAGGAGAGGGAACAGCTGCTCTGTCCACAGCTAACTATATTCATCTCCCAGCATGTCTTCACCTTAATCATTAGCACGCTATGTCTTGTTTGTTGAATCTGTATTGAGACTGTTGTACAGTTTTGCAGCTGCGTGTAATTATCACCTGGCAACTTCCTAAAGAAGACAAGGCTTTGTTTTTTGTTTTGCAGAGCGAGGCAGGCTGTTTCCCTTTGTCCCGAGTCTCCGTGCTAAGTTAAGCTAAGGTTAGCGTCTCTTTCTTCTTATTCTCCCTGCAGCTATGACACTGGTATTGATCTCCTCAGCTGGTCCCAAAACGTTAAACCAGTCCTCTGACAAAACATAGTCCGCCTCACATCCTTCCTTTTTAAGTACAACAGCCCCAAAACATATCTGGACGGTTAAATGATTGGAAAGCTTAAAAAGGTTGGAACGGTAATTTCACAAAATGCTAGATGAGGTGGGATTTGATCTGTTGAGCACGACTATAAATACATGTTTCTGATAAAATAAGCCGGGCTGTCACTTGAGAAAACAAACGTCTGTAAACGGCAACAAAAAAAGGAGCTGCACTCGTTCCGATTGTAAAACCCAGAATACCAAACGTGATCCATCAATAAACTGCCTGAAAACTGGTAACTTAAGAGAGCTGCAAAAATGATAAAGGCAGGCAAAGAGAGCTCAGAGAAAAGGTCAAGCATTGTTCTACTAAACTAGCATCCCATCCTCCAGCGTTTGGCTATATGGTCAATATGTTTAAAAATGGAGGCCTGGTGGTGCATGGGCAGATCCAGAAAGACCTGCAGCAGACTGGAGCACGTCAGTGTCAGGACAACAGCCAAGAAGAGGGTCTCCAACCTCAAACATGGAGGACTATTACCAGACACAGCTCAGATCACAACACTGGTTACTGAGGAAGAGTGATACGACGGGTTGAGATTGAATTTGCAAGTGCCTACCATCTGCTCTGGTCTGGAGTTTACAGACATCTAGAATAGCAACTGACCTTGTTTCAGTTTGAAAACTTTAGGTTCTGGATGGGGTTAATCCCCTGTCTGGCTTTTAACTGTTGCTCTTCTTCCTCTGTAGTATTTTCTACAGCTAAGCTTCATGTCTAGTGTAAGGCCGGCCCGCCCTCCTGTACTCCAGTAGAACCAGGAAGAGGGCCAGAACATAATCCAGACCCCACTTATCCTGGTCATAAACTGTTCTCCCTCCTCCCTCTGCCAGGCCATACAGAGTCCTGCACACGAAAACCCCCAGACATAAGAGCAGCTTTTATCCCACGGCCATGACTGTACTGAACAGCTGAGCCACTCTCAGCCAACATTATTATCTGCACTGCTGTTCTGGACCAATGTACATATATATATTCTGCTCAGACGTATAAATTCTTGTGTATATTTGTTATTTTATTTATTATTATTTATTTTATTCTCTTTTTGCTTATTTTTTTTCTATAGTTATTTTCCTTTATTTTTTATTTTCCTGTTGCTCATTCCCAGGACGACACCAACAGCCCAAACCAAACTCCTTGTGTCCATACTTGGTCATTAAAGCTGATTCTAAATCTAAGTGAATGGTCGTGCGCTTTCAGGTGTGTGATGATGCACGGAAAATATTTCTGATGCGATGCTTAAATGTTCAACAAGGGGGAAAATGCCAGCTTGGTAAAACTGATAGCTTTGTTGGTCGACAACTGGAGGAAACTTTGGCTGCAGATATTACAGAAAGTGATCGACTCCGTGGTCAAATGTTGTCAGTGAGGTCTGCAAGCTAAAACAAACTAAAACACTACACCTGTGATCTTTAATGAAGCCACTATTGGATCTCTAATGACTTTGTTGTCTTCCTTTTGGGGAGCAGTGTGAATATTTTATCGTTTAAAAACCTAAAAAAAATTCTTTCAGTGGAATATTTTGATTGACAAGTGTGTATATCCTGTCTTTCTATAAAATAAATACCATTTGCTATCAACTGCAAAGAAATTCATACATTTTAAGAGGTCCAAATATTTTGAATATATTGTCTTGGTGTTGAAAACTACATACATCCAGCATCTGTTTTAATACGCACATAAATTAAAGCGTCTGCACTGAACTCGCCTCATTTTTATTCTTCTGAGCAGTGACCAACATTGGACTCCATGAATCTACTTCAATGTGGTAATGTAGATTTATGCCCCCTAGAGTGCTCTGCACTGTGGTGTTTGAGTGTTTTGCCGTGATTTGAGTACTCACCATTGGGAGAGAGAGTCACAGCTGGCATGGAGTGCATACTGGGCTCGGCGATGTATTTGAAGTCCACGGGGATGTCCCTGAGAAACGCACAAAGCACTGTGAGTACACTTGAAGATGGGTTAAACACTGGATGAAAGAATAATCTGAGCAGCCCCTGAGCAAGAAGAACTCAAAAGGAAAACATTCACAAAGCCGGAGTCTGTTTACCGACGCAGCTGCTTATGCCAGCTCCAAGAACGCTTATTACTGGAGAGAAAACCGCACCGGTGGAAAACAGGCAGTAGTGCCATTACGGCTACGGTATGTAAATAACTCCGTGCGATCTGAAAGATGCTTTTGATGCTCTACCGCGACTGCACCAGCAAGCAATTATTTATGAATCCTTTCATTGCTCTTTCACCCTTCCTCCATGTTCTTTTATGCTCTGCTATGCTCTCTGCTGTGGGAACCAAAGGGAACGTGGCGATGTGATCTTAAGTGGTCAGAGGAAGAGCTTTCAAATCTACAGCGCTACATGTGTGTGTGTCACTGGCAAGGCGGGAACATGCCAACAGGCTGGGTCCGGGGGGACACTGGTCCACTCAGATACAGTCAGCGAAACCGACTAACGAGGCCTGATTGTTTACATCATGTACATGCTAAAGAGCAACGGCCCTGAACTCATCCTGCTATCTGCTCAAACTAAAACCATGTTTCTGTCTCTTCCTGTCAGCGGTAACAGCTGGAACTAAGGGACTGCAATGTTTGCACACACACACATGAAAAAAAGGATTTCGAAGAACTGAGGAAATTAGAAATGCAAACCCTTGTACACATTAAACGCGCTTGAATTCATGCATGTGCACAAAGTCAGACGTTGTGGCGGCGCTGGGTTGGTCCGAGGTAACGTCTGCAGGCGAGTGAAATTAAGATGAAGCCATCGTATCTCTTGTTATGAAATCCACAAATAACCAGTGCTCTGTAGAGCAATGGAACAGGAAGAAAGGAAAACAATCTATACTCTGGGGATCCTTATGAATAATAGATGACTGTTTGTTGCTCGCTGTGTTTCACGTCCATCAAATTTAAAGATAATGATGCAAACAAACAGCAGTTTTTTTTGTATAGTTTATATATGAACTTTAGTTTGTCAGGCGTACGACCCTTTCAGTGAGACTACAGTTAAGATGTGCAGTCAGCCTGCAGAGGAACAGCACATAGGATCAGGAGAAGCCCACAGCTTCTCTTGCTGAGAACAAAGTGAAACAGATGATATTTGTTTATTTAGAGCTAATGTGAAAAGAGGATTTCACAAAACATAATTAAGCAGAGAAAATTGACTTTTTTTTCCTTCAAATGATTGCCACAGTTTAAATGAACGTAGTCGTGTCGATACTACTGTTCAAATATTTACCTGATGCTGATTACATTTAGGAAGGAATTGGCTTTTAAAAAAAAGGTCAGAAGCACAATGAAAGCCAGTCTGGGAACCTGCTAAAAACGAGCCTCCTTACTTATAAGCCAAAACCGAGCTGAAAATAAACAAGGCAAATTGAGTTCTTAGAGGATGTGTGAATCCAACAATGCCTTTCCAGCGTCTCTGCCATTTTTCATCTCTATCCTTTTTTCTAAATCTATCATCATCCCAAATGTCCCTCCAAGCCCACAGTTTCATCGCTCTCTGAGCGATGTCTTTATGATCAAGAGCTAATTCCCTTTGTTGGAACAGTGCGGTACATTTTGTATTGATTGTAATCCTCCTCCAACGCATACACCGACTCGCCGTTCCCTGATGATAAACCTCTGCTACAGATAAAGTAGTCTCGCCGGAAAACTTGTGAGTATATGTGTGAAAACGAGGGTAGAATTTGAATTTTGTGTAGGCGTTTGCACCATGACGTAAATAGCTCGCTGCCTCACAATCCTCTCTAACCATCCGGCGTCCCCTCGTGACGGCCCTTTCTACCAGCCTCTGTTGCTCCTCTGACAAGATGAGACTGTTCCGATTAAGCCAGCCTAATGCTTTCATGTGGCAGCTCTTACAAGGGGGGTTAGCCAAAGCTGGAGCCAGGTGGTATCCGTGGGAGAAAGAGGGACAGTCAAGCCACTTCTCTGGACCGGCATACCACTTGGCCACTCACTCCCACGCTGCACAAAAAAAAAGCTCATGGGAGCCTCTTCTCCTCAGCGAGGGTAGAAAGTAGACTCCAGGGATGTGGTTCTTAAGCTTGTTGTTGTTCAGTCTACATTTTATTTTGGCCTTCAACTCTGACTTAGAGAGTGTGTGAAAAGCCGTTTTTCAGCAGTTAATCTATATCTCACATGCTCTGGAGAGAAAAGAAGAGCTGGAAAGTTTGGACAAGGGGAATGAAAAGTTAACTCCACACACAGATGTCCTTGAATAAAAAGCCTCCTCTTTTAGAAGCTCTCTTTATCAGTTGGACTTTAAATATTTATCATGTTTGAGTAGCAAATACCAGAGTTGGTTTGCCACTGCTGGACACCTCAGCCAGCGTACAGGCCCGTGGTGGTGGTCTGTCCTGACTGTCCACTGAGCACAAACACAGACTGCAGGAGGACACAAACACATCAGCTTGTGGAAAGACACCAGATGTGGTTTTGTTCATCACAATTTGGTTTTGTTTCAAAGGAAACTAGGGGAGTTTTAAATCTTCCAGCACGTCTGCCTTCCAAATCGATATTTAATTGAATTATTAGAAATGTTTAGTTTATTAAAATGTCCAGCTGAGAACAGGGCCTTGGCGTACAGGGCTTAGCGTTGGAGCATTTTTTATATACAGTGATAGCTCCTTGGAGGAAAGAAGAAAGTCCCAGTGTAACAGAGGTATGTAAAGCAGCTACACTGTGGCAGAGGCTATGACTCAGAGCAGATTAGCCGGGGCAAACTCTGTCCAGGATACGGGCACCCGGGGGTTTGTTGATGTCTGCTCTTCTTATTAGCAGCTAATGAAAGGAGCAGTGGGCAGCGCAAAAGCACACGTTAGTGAGAAGTCATCATCATCATCTCTGTTCAACATGTTTTCTTGTCTGAGAGAAGACAAACTACAAAGCTATGTGACTTTAGATGCATCTTCTACTGTGGCGATAACACAGTGAGGGAACCTAAAAGTCAGGCAAACGCATTCACTTCATCGTCACAACTTAGCTCACATTAAAAGCCCAACGGTTTGTAGCCGGAGGGCAACAAGAGAGGCCACAGGCATAATGGTGTCAGATAGTCTGTCTGTCATTCTCATGAAGGTGATTATCTCTTGAACGCCTTCAGGGAATTTCTTCAAATCTGGCACAAATGTTCACCGGGACTCCATAAAGAACTTATTAGATTTTAATGGTCAAAGCTGCCGTGACCTCCTTCCTGCCCAACTTGTTCTCGTGAACACGATGCATCACGACAGCCGGTGGGAGCTCCTTCAATCTTGGCACGAAGTCGCCTGGACTTCAGAACTAGATTTTGGGGGTCACTGTGATCTCATGAGACACTTGTTTTATCATAACTCAAGAATTCATCTGCTCATTTTGACTACATTTCACACAGACCTTGACAGGACAAACCAATAAGCTGATGGCGTTTTATATTTATAAGTTTAACTTTACTGTGGCGTCATAATGTAAAACACTCAACACTCTGGAACAGAAGGTGAGATGGATGTAACCTGTAGCTTCACTAGCTGGTGGAGACATACAACTAGCTTAGTTTGTCAAGGTTTACAGCTACAGAAAGTGGTTGGCCATACATGAATACTTTTCCCTGTGTAACCTCAATATTGTGTATTGATTTCTCCAATTTCATCGCAACAACCACCAAATATTAGAGATTGCTTGGAGGCATGGCAACAGTTTCAAACAGGTAAATGCTGCATCGGTATTCCAGGCTGAAGTCTGTACTTACTACGGCTGGTCCAAATATTCGGATATTCTGGTCCAGCTGTCGTACTTACCACTCCCAAACTCGAAGACTCTTGTCGTCTGACGTGCTGACAAACCGGCGATTCTCGTCGACGAAGGTGATGGTGTTGACGGCCCCCAGGTGACGGTCGTACTCCTGCACCACCTCTTTGGTCCTGATGTCCCACTGTCAGAGAGGCACAGAGAGCAGGGAGGAGGTGAACGCACTGATCTGAGACGAGTCACAACAGAGCGAACTGTTCAAACAGATGGACGCCAAACTAGCTTCTTTGCACATTTTTTATATTCCTGTGAAGTGCTGATCACCAAAATAACACATTAAAAACAACTTGTCCCAGTGCAAGTGAGAAAACAAACAGGAAGAAAATCAGATTACTGGCTGCAGAAGACTCACAATGAGCGCGGTTAGAAAATGTGCAAGTGCTGCGAAATGATTAAACTGCAGCGATGTGATGACAGCGATTAGCAATCAAACGGGCCTCGGTGCTGGATGTTAATATTTTTGGAAAACAGCATGAACACATTAAAAAGTAAAGACAAGCACACAGAAGCACCTCCCCAGGCAACAAACAGAAAGGACGTATGTCTGTCCAAACAGCTTTTACATCCCATCCCATTTGTGCTCTTCTTCTTTTTTTTCTAATCTTACCCTTGGGGTGAGCAGCCATCTGTTCTCGTTGCCCAGAAGAGAGCTGCATGATTTAACACTAACCCTGATTATTGTGCCAGATTGTGATAACGACAACTGGTCATATCGACAATTACGGGACAAACTTTGTTCCTGCGACATTTTTATCTTGAAATATTTTCAAATAATGATTCTGCTGAGAGAAAAATGACTTCGGCGGCCCAAAACCCAATGTTTCTCAGCTATGAAGCATGAACCCGTGTGCCCTGTATTTGCTTTCTCAGCATGTTGCTGCACAGAAATCCAACTTTCATCCACAGAGGTTCAAGGTTACTTGTTCTAGAAGCTGTTTACCTGATAGTGTGATGGGGTAGTTATGGATTTGCTACTTCTATCACAGACACTTCTCTTTGCTTTGCCTCTTTTCTGCCCTAATGCTGCCTGTGATTAATGAGTTGCTCTAGTCCTGTCAGCCACTGAACTACTTGCCATTCGCACACAACTACACACTACTGCGGGAAGATGAGACGAGAGTGTATTTCATGGTCCGGTGGGCACAGGGAGTACACAGACAACTTGTGCATCTGCTTGGTCAACATCACCGAATTGTTCGCAGTGCAGCATTTGCCAGCTTTACCTGCACAATCTTCTTATCTGACATGCCGGCCACAAAAAGGTTCTGTTTGTCCTCGTCTGGATTGAACTTGACGCAGTACGGCACCTTCCTGTTGGTGAAGGGGGCGATACACTGGCCTGTGGAGAGAGGCAAATTGAAAGTCAGAGCTGCAGAATAATCCACAGTGGCTTTTCAAAAAAAAAGAAAAAAAAAAGGGAACACTCAAGTTGTTTAAAATTTAAGGACACAGTCTGCAACTTTCAAAGCTGTATGCTTTATCCCTGCAGGTGGTGACAACTCAGCTGTAACGCCGAGAAGTCTGTGTTTGCTCGTGTTCGTTCGGCAGAGGTGAATCACCATGGGACTGATGCTACCGCGAGTGCTTGAACTGAAAAACAGGAAATTAAAACGGCTCAGACACCGAGGGGCCCTTGTGATTGTGATGAAAGCTTTTTGCTAACATAAATGTTGTGTTACATTCAGTGCTTAAATGCAACTGGGACAAATGTGGAATAAAATACTAAAATCACCCCCTTTTTTTTTTTTTATCACTGCTACAGCCACAGCTGCAGGAGCCAAGTCATTCCTGCAGCGACGAAACACAACAACGGATAAAGAACGTAAGGAATGCATTCATTTAACACATTTCAGCGTGTTTGGATAACCCCCACTGCTATCAACAGGTGGGGGGTCTAACTCGTTTCTGCCCTCTGCTGGAGTGACACTCTTGTGGGAAAAGGGTTGAAAGTTAAGACGGACCAGTGAGCCCAGCTGTAGCAAAGGTTCACACAGACACAGGTGGCTGCTACGCTTCAGTCTGGAGGCACGTTAGACAACATTTAATGTAAAGGGGTGCTTTAACATCATAGCAGGCCTATAAGGGCTGAGCTAGAGATGCATTTCTACTGTCTTGTGTCACTGTACTTTACTATTCATTGGGTATGATGTTCATGTTGGGCCTGTTTATGCATTTAAACACAAAATTATGCAGCCAAGAATTCCTTTCCATTCTCAGCTAGCCTACAAATTATTATCTTGATTAATCATTAATTCTAGGAGATAAATCATCTCTTGAAGCTCAACCAGCAGCACCACAAAGGAAATGTGTTTTTTCATCACTAAAGACAAAGAAAGCCAGTAAAACCTCACATCTAAGAGACCAGAACCAGAGGAGGTTTAGTGTGTTTGCTGGAAACAGAATAAAGGCTCAATGGCAGTTGTTGACTATTTTCCCAGTGATCAACGAGCTGGTTTCCACGCGAAGGGCAACAAGCACTGACCAGCTGCGTTTAACCCATCCAGCACTGGGCTATTTTCAGGATAAGGAGGTGTTGCATGAACTACAGGCCGCTCTGTGTTGGCAAGCAGGAGGCGTTCAGGGTGTTTATCTGCAACGGGCCACCATGACAAAGACTTCTGTGGCGGTTAACGGTTTACTGCTAGTGTTCAGGTATCCGAGGATCCTACAGCCCTCTGGGTCGTGCATTTAAACTGTGGATGTTCTGTGTTTGTGCTTAAAAGTGTCTCTAGCAGGACAAAGCAGAATGACCAGTGTTCTGAACTCGTTTTATTGATCGATTATGGATTGAAAACGCTAGAAACAAGCATGATGACAAAGCGCTGGTGCTGTTCTTCGTGCTAAGATGACACTTACGTAGATGTCCGTAATGATTGCAGTACATAGATGTTAACATATGAGTGAGTTAAACGAGAGTGATGTGTGCGGAAATGAATGCAGAGCTGCTATAACAATGAATACATCTGATGTAAATCCAAAATAATTAAAGTCAATGGGAATCTAAAGGCAGCCAAGACTTGGAAAACAAATATGGAAGTAGGTCTGTGTACGAGGCAATGAAGGAACAAACCAGAAAATGTCTGATCGTCCCTTCACTACATTTGTGGTTAAAAGGGGGAAATGTTTCTTCAGTACTCCATCATCGGAGCATTCAAGACAGACGTACTCCATAATTTACTCATTCATTCGAGCTGTCTTTCTATTGATTCAGTCATTTTGAAGAACCACGAGCAGCAGCGTGAACAATAGGATGATCAGCGGTGCAGCCTACCTGTCTCCGTGTCCCACAGCTTCAGGTAGCGGTCGTACGCCGCGCTGAGGAACTGGGTCCCGCTGTTGTTAAAGCAGATGTCTCGCACCGCTTTGCTGTGGCCTAAAGCGCAGAGAGGAACATTTGCACACATATTACAAACAAATAAACAAACATACGCTACAAAATTCACTTCACACACTCCCGAGTCTTGTTACCGAGTCTCCCCTCTCTAGCCGTCTTCCTTTGATACCCAATTCATTTGAGGAATGTGAAATCTGGTTAAGGAACATAAGGGATGCTGAAGGAAGAGATGAAGTGGGATGCGGGAGACGAGGGAAATGGAATCTTTAAATGAGGCCGCAGAAGAGAGATGATAAAAAATGAAAATAAAAAAGGACATGCTCCGTCTATCTTTTCAACTGTTCTCCACCTTCTTATTCTCTTCCTAATGCCGATCCGTGCGACCCCTTGGCTTTTCCTCATACAGTGGAGGTGATGCGCGCTCCCCGTGGACTCATGCAGACGCCTCCCTTGTTAAAACGAGCTTTCATCAGGGCTACACTGTTTCCACGGCGATAACAGAGCCCACTGAGGCTAAGCGCCTGCGTGCACGCTTGCTCTAACCCGGCTCGATGGCACACCAAAGCCCTGATGTGCATGCAGGAGCAGCACTACTACTACTACTACAGAAATGACTGAAAGCAGGGCACGCGAGTAAGCAAACACGCCCTGTGTCCCAGGCTGAATCCGAACATGAAAATGGAACACAATGATATGCATACTTATTCATGTAACCCCCCCTGCATCCCATTATAGAAACTGATCCTTCTTGTTTAGCGATTCTGCCGAGCCACATGTGCTGACAGGACAACAACCGAGTGTGGTTTCCTATTACAGTGTACGGTTTAATTACAGATGATACACAACAGGGCCACGCATTTAGTAAAGGAGACTGTACAGCCATCCTCAGGTGTGTTCACAGCCTCCCATTAAGGAAGGAAAAAAAATGAAATAAGTTGAAATTGATAAAAGTAATAATAAATAAAAATGTATTGAACATCATGATGTTGCTTTTGAATTGTGGTTCAACAGAAATATAAACATAAAAAAACAAAGCAGCATGATGGGACCTGTGAATTCATATTTAGTTGAACAACCCTTTGAGCCAATCAGGAGTTTTCTGTAACTCTCAGTCAGACTTGACAGGTGTTCTGGTCCACTGCTCATCAGCAAAGTGCTCTAATTTGTCTGGGACATTTTTTTGTTGTTGTTTTTTTTAAATTATTCTTTCCACCACAACTAAAAAGCAATGTCTTATTTCACTAAATTATAATTTATCAAATTTGTATTTATTATTACGTTTTTCAGTTTCTATTTATTTGAGTGACTGTTGTGGATTTTGCCTTTTCTTTAATGGAAGGGGATTTAATTTCTTATTTGAATACACAAGATGTATGAGATATATATATATATATATATGTACCAGACAGCATATGATGAAACAGCGATCACGGCAGCAACAAAGGGAAAATGGACTATTCTCTTCACAATGCAGCCATATGGAGTAGTGAGAGCGCCAAATTACAAAAATAAATCAATAAAAGAATACTAAAATAAAAGTGGAAATAAAGAGAAGAACAAATAAAATAAAAAATACATAATGTGGCAATATAAAGCAATATTAATAAAAAATGGATCCATAAAAGAAAAGGCAAATAAAGGTAGAAATATAAAGACACATAAATAAGATAATAAAATAGCAATTATGTATTTATTTAATTTTTTTAAATTTTTAAAGCAACATTATAAAAATCAATAAATAAAATTAATAATATAAAAATTTAAAATATAAAAATAATAACAAATAAAGAAAAAATGTTAAATAAAAAAATAAATTATTTATTTATTTATTTTATTTGTGTGTCTTTACATTTGTACCTTTACTAGCCTTTTCTTTTATGGATTCACTTTGGATTAATATTGCTTTATATTGCCACATTATTTATTTTTTATTTCATTTGTTCTTCATTTTATTTCCACCTTTATTTTAGTATTCTTTTACTGTAACTTGGTGCTCTCACTGCTCCACACCTACCAGTGAATGAAAACCTTTCCCATCATCATCCATGACTTTGCTGCTTCTCCCCCTCACAGCCCCCTCAGCCAGCAGCAGTCACTCTCTGTCAGTTTATTCACTCCTAAGCTGTGTTGTCTCTTCCTGTACGCCAGCTCCTCTCCATGTCTTGTGCCCCCCTTGCCCCCCTCCGCTCCCCTTGGCCCCGGGGCTGCTGAATTATGCATATTCGGTGAAGGAGCTGACAAGCAGAACCACGGCTGCAAACAATCTCTATTCTGACAGCGTGCCGTCTCTGGGAAAGAGTGTTAGAGTGTCCTGCATGCATTACCCTAACACCCCCCCTCCCCTCCCCAACTCCATATATTTAAAAAAAAATAACAATAATTCCTAAATCCCCAGACTTTGTGTTAGCGGTCAGCAGCCGTGTCATTAGTGTCCCAGTAATGCTGATCTCACACTCTGTCACTGCTGTGTATTCCCAAACGGCCGTGTCCATGTTGGACCCGGTGCATCGTTCACGTCAGCATGTTTGCTGACGATCCATCGTTGTTTAGAAAAGCTGATATTTTGGAGACACAGCTTCACACAACTAATAATCAGCATTTACCAAAGTTTGACACATTAAAATTCACCGTTTATTTTTGACTGAAGACGTAGGAAGACCACTTACCGATAAATGTCCGAATACACCTCCTCTCGCCGTACACTTCCCAGAGCTGTGAAAAAACAAACAAGTGAAGAAAAAAACAAATCTGAAACAGAAAAATGACAGTCTTGGCCAAGCCTGAAGCCAACCAAAACGGCCTCGTTTGGAGTGAATGTGTTCTGTGCTTTACAAGAGAATACATCAGGTTGTTTGCAGAAGATTCACGATCCAACTACAAAAGTAATGTCTGATATGTCTTAGCAGCCGCCGCATTTCACGATCATGACATGAAAAACAACCACGTACACATGTGTGCACATTCAATCTTAAGCTTCTTCTCTTATTGCACATCATTGGGATTGTCTACCTTGATCTTACAGTCCATGGAGGAGGACAGCAGCAGATGACCAGAGTTGGGAAACAGACGGATCGCACTGACACCCTGGAAAATAGACGGAGGAGAAAGAAGCTTTCACCCATGTGATGCTGGTCACAATAACAGCTCCTGGCTGAGCTACTGTCAATAATATCTCTTAAAAACATGAGAAAAACCTTCTAAACATGGAATTTTGATGCAAAGAGATGAGCTACTAGGAGTGGAACCAGTGACTTGAGAGAGGTTCAGGTATGTGTAGTTTTTACTGAGAAAGTGTGTCTAAAGAAAGACATATGAATTTAACAAAACATGGAAAAACTAACTAATACTTGATAGGATCTCTCAAAATATTCTGAAATGAGCACTCGCAACCTTTTCACAACGGTTTCGGTAAACATGACATTTATGGCTGAAATGTTATCAGAAGCCCACAAGCTGCTTCGGTTTATCAGTTTAAATGGAAAAACAAAATGAAAAGTTCACCAGGCGCCGTGCTGACACAAGCACACAACGACTGCAGCTCCTGCAGACCGCGCGTACGTAGCTGGAAGTAACAGCTGATGCAACGTTACATCATCACCTGTGCATCTCGTCTGATGCAATCGTTCACATATATTGCCATATACGTGGCTATTCAGACAATATTTGCAATTTTCACTGGTGATGCACTTACTCTGATCACCAGAGCATTCGACTCCAGACTAAGAGAGTCAAAGGAGTTGCTAACGTGAAGCAACAGCTTAATCTCAGTCATCCACGCCTACTGACACATATGGACACACGGTACATGCTGACTGGACACTATTTCCACATGGCAAGGCTATCACTACTGAAGCCTTTAAGGGGGCACATGGTCTGGATCATAATGCATCCTGACAGGTAGACTAAACTGTTTTGGTATTCACAAAAACGATTTCCCTCAAGATACCAAACTTTCCCCAAAAGTGTCACAAAACTTTGGTGACACCACACGGGCCGTTTTCCTGCCATTATCTCGACATCAGCACTTCCACTCGCTTATTATCTTTTCAAACCTCTTTGTATTTCAAATTAGACTCTGAAGGCTGTAACTTCCCGCACAAAGCGGACAGGAGCCAATTTAAAACTTGAGTGATTTCTCTCTCCCTGAAGCACACTGGCAGATCTGAAGCCTGAATAGGATCTTTCTTGGAATAACCCAGCGTTTGTCTTCATATCTGAATTATAAAGACATTGTTTTGAATGAAACAGAATAATCTTGGATATGTCCGGGACAAGCAGCTGTTAGATGGGTGTGTTATCGTTTTATTCAAATATGGCTGGAAGGCTTTTACTGATTCCATCAGAAATTCTAACAGTGACTATAAATGGGATATTCTCTCTATGTGTATATAAATGGTGACACTCTTGCTGTTTTTGAGCTATTTTAAAGCTATTTTAAAAGTGTAATGCATCAACACAGCCTCTGTGGAGTAAAGCAGCAAGATTGCTTAACTCCAACATTTATGTACACAAAGAAGCCCAAAGAATGTGTGTGCTGACCTTGGTGTGTCCAGACCAGACGTGAATCTGTTTCTTTGGCAGGTAACACTTGTCCGGAGCATCTGCAGAACGCAGGTTGATGCCCACATCCTGCGGGACGTGGAGGTACGACCTGCCCTGGTAATCATACATGTCTTTAACTGCCGGGGAGAAAAAACAAGAAGAGACAGAATGTGATGCATTTGAACATGTGGTTGTTAAAGGAGAGTGGGGCTGTCAGCTGTCTGCAGCACTCTGTTCTGAAGTTTCTAATGGGATTCAAATCGTGGATTGGCAGTAACCGTGGCAACACTACATCACAATGGGACACGCTCAGGAAAATTAAAAATAGCCACAATTTCACAGATGTTATGAAAAGAAAATGTATATGATACGAACAGGAACCGACTAACTGCTGTTTGCAACCAGCTCACAACATGAAGCATCATCTCAAACTGAACAGAAATTCAAACGTCTACAGTACCATGAAGAATGGTTTTCTCTTCTGCTGGAGCATCTTCCTCGTTCCTGCCCTTCTTCTGCCTCTTGGCTGTGATCTCATCCAGCTCTTTCTGCTCATCCTGTGCAGAAAACACGGATCACAAACACGTTACACATCTCTAACAGCACTTCGTGTGTGTAAAATGAAACGCTGGACTTGCCGTGTCACTCTCTATAATATGATTCGGGGAGGTCGTGACCCCGCGGTGTGAAGCGCCCTGAGGGGCCGCGTGTTATGAACAGGTGCTATATGAACAAAATGGAATTGAACTGAACCCATCATCTTTTATGGAATTACGAGACAGATTGAGCAAAGTGAAGTGACTTTAATCAAATTGCGTGCCCTGCTGTAACGGGGATTACTCAGGCCTATCCTTTTAGTTCTTTCTGAGAAAAGAGGGTCACACAGCTGCTGCTCAGCAACATCTGCTCCAACACGTGTCTCATCTTTAAAAGTGCAGCACACGAGCGGATTAGCAAACTTTTAAACAGAATACACCGTTCATCAACATTTAGAGCCTTCACTCTCCAGCGCATGGCTCTGCTTTGGGTACCCATTACACCCTACAAGAAGCATTTTGGAGACACTCTGGCCTGTTTTCAAAGTCTTTTAGATCCTTATGCTGGCGATTTATCCTGCTTTCAACACGTCAACATCAAGAACTGACTGTTTACTTGTTGCCTAATATATCCCATCCCTGACAGGTTCCACCGTTACAAGATAATCATGTGTTGTTAGAAGATCTGTAAAGTGTCAAAGGATGCAAACACTAGTAAGGGATGAATATAAAAGCAATTATCTGGATGATTTAAGTCCTTCAAACAGACATCTACTCATGACAGCTGTGGTAGCTGCCACACTCCTCAACATTAGTCCTCATCGCCTGAACCTGAAGGGGGCTGTGTTTTCTCGCCTTCCTAGGATGTTATGTAATAAGTCAGGTAATGATCTGGATGAGCAGTCAGAACAGAGCCTTACCTCTGAAGGTTTAGCCCCGTCTTTCTCATCTACATATTTCGCCCATGGTCCAAGGAAGTTGTCTATTTCTCCTGCTTCCCCGCCTTTGATCTTTTTCCTTTTCTCTGACTTCTTATGACAAGTCTCAAACACAGTCAGCCCTGAAAGACCAGACGTGAGGCACTGCAATGAAGAACTTTTCTTAAACAATAACTCATAGCAGTTAGACTTAAACAGTTCTATGAAGACAGAACACATGAGACATAAAGTGTTGTTGGTGATTGCCTTTGTTTTTCTCAGCTTCATCCACGGCACCGATGTAGGTGTTGGAGGAGACCTGATGTGTGTCAACAGATGGATCTAAAGCGTAACCTGTTAGGAGATCGGAGAGCACGGTGAGGTTATTAAAATTCAAACAGAGTCAACACACTGACTGCATTATTCAGAGCCATCACAGCAGTAACACACAAGTGTACCGTATGTGGAGAAGGTCCGTCTTTGCTGTTCAAACATGAAGTCGTTGACGTGAGCAGGTTCTGCGTAGCCTGATAGCATGTTCCTCGGGGCTGCCATCTGCTGGGTTTTAAAAGGGTTCATTGGCCCAAACTGAGAGGAAAGAATACAAAAGCATTAACAATGCAACAGATAAACTTTTATTGAACTACACGAGGAACAACTCACGGGCGCTCGGTTTGATTTATATTTAATAAGCCCGGCTTCAATAACAGCCGACACTCTGATTTACGTAACGCTCGACGGATGAATAAATAAATACAACACTTTATTAATCCTAATGGAAAAGAGCAGCATTTGTGCAGGTGCTCATAAATATGGAAACGAATGAGATTAGGACACTCAAGTAAGTAGGTAGCAAACAAAATACAATAACAGCCTTGAATTATATATTATTAATAAACGTGACTTCAATAACAGCATCACTCCTGTCTGGTAAAGATTGGGAGAACATAGTTCATGCTTTTATCTCTTCTTGCCTTGACTATTACAGGAATCAGCCAGACGGCCTTATCTCGCCCGCAGCTGGTTTAAATGCAGCGCTGGGACTCCTCAGTGGTGCCAAGCAGAGAGAGCATATCTCCCCTATAGCGGTCCTTCTTCCATAGGTTACCAGTGAAGTACAGAACTCATTTCAAGATTCATTTTTTGTTATTGCTTTAAGCTCAAAGGTGAAGAACCATCTTCTGCTGTGGACAGACCAGTTTGCCACTCAGTTTTAAAGTTTCCCCCTCCACTGATATCTGAACTAATCTAAAGGCTCGACTCTGTTCTGAAGTTCTCTAACTGTTTGTTATTCCTACTTTTTACTTGTTATCTGTGAATGGCTGTTGTGCTTTTAGGAGTTTATCCAGATATTCTATGATTTTATTAACTTGCCCACTTCCTGTTATTTAAGTCTGTGTTTTAACTGATTGTTTCTGTGCTTCTCCCTGACAGCAATCATCAATCTTTCACTATTTCATCCCCGGAAAGGAGGTTCTTCAACATGGGCTGCTTTTTCAGATGATTATTAGTAATACAGGTATAATGACCAACCAGGCCAAAGCATGTACAGCTTTATTTCACTCTGCTAGAAAAATGACTTAAGCCTTCTAAACCAAGAAAAGCCCAGGTTTAGGATGTATTAACATGCAGTAAGTATATCCCATGGAAAATGATGAATTTGTCAACATTTTTGAAAAAGCAAACATTTGATTCTTGTTGAATCAGCGTACACGACACTGATTGGTATCATATTATACAGTATATTACTGTTATTAGTATTATAACTATTACTACATCGTGCTGCTGTTCCTCCTAACAGTGTGTTTCCTGTTTCCTTGTCTACTGCTTTCTTTTTTTTAAAATTTAACTAATGTGTGCTACGGTCTCTGTCGGTGTTGTGCTGTTTCTAGAACAACAATTTCCCTGAGATACCCCACCAAAGGGATCAATAAAGTTCTATCCAATCTAATCTAGTATACAAACATGGGGGATGTACTGATAAAAAAAAAATCTCACATGCTATAAGTTTGACATTTTGCAGGTACTTACCTAATTTACATGAAATAAACAATCATTCATATGGAAAAAGTCGGCACAGCCCTACATTTACCACACGCTGAAATCCACAAAAATAAGAACCAAAGACATTTGGTGCTGATAGTTAGAACCCCGTCTCGTACCACAGATTTCAAACAATGTGCCTAACCTTGCTCAGGACTGGCCACTCCAGCAAACTTAAACCAAGAGCAAAAATAAATAAATGCATTTAAAATAATAATAAAAAATAAATCATCACACAATCTGAGTGACTCCCACAACTGTTGATGTCAAAGCAGATGCGTGTACATTTAGAGAGTGATTTGATCTACATGGGAGGAGTGTCTGTCCAGAAGAAAAACTATCATACAAAGAAAAAACTATGAGGAGTGTACCAGGATTTTTGGAATCAATGTGATCTGGACAGACAATTAAAAACAGAGTTGTTCAGCCAGAGAAACCGTAGACACACAAGTCCTGTGTAAAGGAAAAACTAAACTAAATACCAAAAGTGCAACATGGCACTGTTTTTTTTTGCTGCCTGGGGGACTGGGCAGCGTGCAGTCATCGACTCAGCTGTGAATTCTACATCATATAATAGAGTCCCTAAAGACAGTGTGAGGCCACGAGTCCAGAAGCTGAATTTGAAATATAAGTGGACCTTTCAACAAGATAATGATCAAAGGCACAGTAATGAAAAGAATAAACGGCGGTTATGGAATGGCCTTTGAATAGTAGATACTGTCTGCAAGCTGACATGACTGTTGGACAGTTATGTAAAACTCCTACAACAACTTAATTCTTTTAATACCAGCTTCTGAGGAAACAGCACAACTATGTTACTGAATTACTTACTACACTGCAAAGAGGATTTTGTTTGCTTGTTCAAAGATGAGTAAAATCCAACAGGTTCCACTGCTCCTTCTTGTTTCTGAAGCACTTATAGCAAAGTGAACAGAACATCACTTACAGTCCGGTCCAATAACACAGCACCATATAAACCACACATGTCTGGCCTCGCTCGAAGGGAAACAAACACAACTCACAGACTTACCTCAGGTGCAAACATGGTTTCATATGTTGGGTTATAAGTGACTTCTTTCAATGATGGGTCCAGGTGTATGCCCGTCTCAACAGACTCCTGTCATGAGGATATAAACAATCAGCAAACAGGTTCCTTTTTTCTCACTTTTTTGACGAGCAACAGATTCGTCAATCCTTTGGTTTTACGGTCGCTTAATTGATTCGTAGAGGCTCGTTTAGCACTGTATCAGGTACGTTATAACGTGGGACAACAATAGTTATGACACGGGGAATATCGATAACTTAGAGCAGTCTTTTCAGAACTATGACTTGAGTTTAGCGCTCTGTGACACATACAGTGTTGCACCGCTAACGTACAATACGCTAAAGAGCGCCACTTCAGCTTTCCCGCTAACCACCAATATGTGGTTACGTTAACAACAAATAGGCCACTTTCGATGCTGAATGACTACAAATAAGTATTTCACACTTTTCACTGGAAATAGCGGTGTCATTATCTGAATAAATGACTAAACTGCAGTACTTTATCTGTTGCGTCAAGCTAACGTTAGCTAGCTTGTTTAGCTTAGCTTACCTTAACAGCGACCTCGGGGGCAGAATTGAGAACAGCCAAAGTCATCGTAGGTGCAGATTGCAAAGGTTTAAGGTGAGCCATAGCGTCCGGATCCGCCGGACTGACTTTCTCGGCGCCGGTATTTGATTCAGACTCATTTTCTGAGTCAGAATCGCTACCGTACGAAACGAGGGAAGCTATGGAGGCAGACATGTTGGATGTTGTGAATATCCGAGCGGAAGTAAGAGGGCGGTACTTCCGCTAAGTCATAGAAAGAAAGAAAGAAAGAAAGAAAGAAAGAAAGAAAGAAAGAAAGAAAGAAAGAAAGAAAGAAAGGTTTAGTTTTCTTATGTGAGGACTCAAAAATTATTTATTATTTAGTAAGACACTATAGATAAAAGTCAGTTGTTGTTGTTTTTTTGACATTTAAACGTAACTAAACTGGAATTTTATATGTAAAAATGGATGCTTTAATCAAACAAATATTTGGAATAATTATTAAGGAGGATGGAGGCATTTTATAATATAAAAAAAAATCCATAAACAATACAAGTCCAGACACTGAGGCAGCTGTGGCTCAGGTGGTAGAGCAGGTTGTCCTCTAATCGCAAGGTTGGCAGTTTGATCCCCAGCCCCTCCACAGTCAAAGTGTCCTCGGGCAAGACACTGAACCCGAAGTTGCTCCCGACGGCAGGCAGCACCTTGCATGGCAGCTCTCTTGCCATTGGTGTATGAATGTGTGTCTGAATGGGTGAATAAGAAACACATTGTAAGTGTATATTTACCATTTACCAAGGGGAGTGTGAAAAGAAAATGTTGAGATCTTATCACCAGTATCATGGCTTGCAACACTACCCGTGTTGTGCACCAACTTGAATGCATTTGTAGCTGTTTCTACGCAGGCTTCACTAAACGGAGACTATTTAAAGGAACAGCGGCCAAACATAGGTGTGCTATTTGCGCTGGGAATTTGAACTATCCTATGGCCAAACACAACGTGGAACTACAGCATGGGAATGATGCAACTCTAAGAGTGTCAGGTATTGAAGGAAATAGCTTTGATGCCAGGAGTGGGAATAAAATCAAACCCTTCAAACAAAGAGAGGCTTATTGGATCGATGTTCTTAAGGCCACCACTTTCCCTGGTCTCACTGAAGATCTTGACCTTTCACCTCTCCTAAAATATTACGTGTTGCAAATTAAGATGTTTTTTTTTCCGTCTCCTTGAGTTGATTATCAGCTGAGTTATTTCCCTGTAACAGTCCCTTTCAGTGAGCTAAACGTGATTTCCCCCATTGGAGATACTGCAGATTTATATTGCTACTGCTTGAGTGCATCTGTGTTTGTGTTTAATCTCACTGGCTAATGTTGATCTAACTGTTTCCTGTTGTGGATTTGATCCTCCTTTGTCTACACCATCTTCACCTGAGAAAGGGTTTTGTAACAGCCTGTGACAAGGCTTGGCTGTTTTTGGTTTCCTGCATTGTATTTATTATGTGGTGCCCCGAGAGACAGCAGAGTGAGAATGATGCTGGTACTTAGTGTTGCACACCTGTGGTGACTGCAACCATAATTACACAGTTTCTTTGTGTTACCACACCCAAAGGACGGCACAAGCTGCTGTGTTTTTGTCTCTAGCCCACTGAAGTCATTCTTCCACCTCTCTTGACTGTCAGCTGACGGACTTAATCTGCTGACAAGTATCTTGTTGATCTTTTAAGGTCAGTCAGTTCAGTGCAGTCATGGCCCAAAGTTTGCTGAACATCGATAATGATTGATCAAATAAAGCACACGTCTGAAGAGACAATGCTTTGTTATAAACTGGTCCCATTTAGAAGTCACTGATAAAGTTGTCACCATCTTTCCTGACCCTTAGCCAAGTGCTTTAATTGACTTAAATACATTTATGAACACATGAATAATGTTTTATTTTAATAAATTATATTAGATTCAACTCAACTGTAATTGTACTAAAACAATGAAATGCAGTTAAGGAGTAATGATAAAAGTGCAGCCAGATGTAAAATGATTTAGTGAAGTAGCTTTCAGTGCTTATATATATATAGTATGAGCAGTATTAACAGTATACATGTGAGTATGCAAGATATATAAATATCCAAGATATGTAAGTACAGTGTATAGTATATGCAGCATTGGCAGATACAGTATGATATATCACCATGGAATAAACGCATATATAAATAGAATATGCTGCAGGTGATATAAGTGTGCTAGATAAATAACAATATGATAGATAAATGTAAGTATAAAAGGGATGATTGATATATATTATGACCAATTATGTCGCTCTGAATTTACCTGCAACACAAATGTTCGCTAACATACATAGAATTACTTTGCGATGTTTTTAAAAAAAAAAAATTAAGATGGCTTGATTATTTTCAATTATTTAAAGCTTCATAACTTTCTTTTCTAAATTCCTGACATAAAAACAATGTGGATCCCCAGTTATCAGGGATGTGTAGCCAACAGCAGTGAGGAATTTAAGCTAGCTAGCCCTACAGCATACTAGCATAGCACAAAATTATTAGTTTGACATAAACTCACTTTTTATTTTTTACTGCTAGTTAGTTATTATAAAATTGTATGATGATGATGATGATGATGATGAACTTCATTTATTAAAAATGTAGATTACAGAGAGTATTGAAAATGATTGTGGGCGTGTCCCCCTTACAAGTATATATTTTCATATATATTTTTTAAAATAAAAAGCACAGTTTTGTTCTGTCAACATATATCATTGAAATACTTCAACTTGCACATATTCATTTTATTTATTTTTTTTTGTTATTCCTGATTTCCTAAGACCAGGAATACGATTTCAATTTTATTTAAAGATTGACAGGACAGCTACCAACACTGAGACAATACCTGAAATTAAAAGTGACTACATCTAGTGGTCAGGACAACTGTACAATTTATTCCCATATTAATTTTTAATGAAACCAATATGATGTTATTAAATCATCTCACTGCAGATCGATTGATTGTATAATCATGTGATTGTTATTTTAATTTTTATGTACAGAGCGTGCTGAAATAATCAAATCGACGTCCTTCCTTGCAATCGATTGGTCCGCGCAACGTGACGGTCCTCGATAAGGAGCCAATGCAGCGACGCGCACACGCTGTCCGCGAGCCTCCCACGAGCGGTACACATCAGCATGGGACGCTCTCTCGCGCCCCAACAATAGAGTGGCGCGTACCATTATCGGCGAGGGCGGCGGGGGACGTCTCACCGCGAATTACCGTCTCGTCGCTGCCGTTACTCCGGGAAAATAAACCCACGTCGGCCGTGCGCGAAACCGACGCGTGTTTTTACTCTTACGAAACCTGTTGTCGTCCAAACCGGAGCAGATTGGACCCCGTTTCCGACCGACATCTTCGCGGAGAATCCCTTCGGAAGAAGCAGCGGCTGGGTTCTCCTCCGTCGCCGCCTCTTCCAGCAGGAGTGCGTTTGATATCAGCGGCGGAGCAACAGCCATGGAGCCGAGCCGGGGATTTAAATTGTCGGACACGGTGGCACGCTCTGCTGCTCACTGAGGATGGGAAGGAAATAAGAGGGATTTTAGCAAAACGTATCAGGTAAATATAAAAATAATAATTCTATCACTGTTTACTGCAGGCTTGTATTTAACTTGCGACTTTAGTGTTGCATCTCTGCCCAAGTTGGAGCCTGAAGCAGCGCTCACCGAGCTGCTGCTGCTGCTGCACTGGTAGCGGTTCTGGTAATCCAAGCCTGCCTGGCCATCACTGATCCCCACAGTAACCCGGTGTACAGGGGACGATCAACTCCAAAGTGGGCAGAATTCTAATTTTTTTTTAAAAGTGGCAGTCATTTTGGTCTTTATAATTACATAAAAGGACAAATTCATAACGGGACTGCTGAGTGGAAAAAAAAAAACAACCCTGCAGCTTCCACATCTGCATGAGCTCCCGCTGCAGCGTCCTGACACATGCAGGGTCTCATGCTGGGAGAGCAAAGGTTCACGGTGGCCCCACCATTTATGTAACGGGATTTTTAAAAAAACAAAACATCGCTGCTTTTTTGCTTTATTCGTCGCTGTCTGGGTGAGAGTTTCAGGTCGCTCCGGTGCGGATGAACCGCTGGCACATGAACCCGCTTCACTGACTTGCTGAGCGGAGGATAAGGGGCTGGGGTCTGTTCCAGCCAGCTTGGTTTGCAGTCATGGGGGGATGGTAGCCTTCAGCCCCAGTGAAAATCATGCTCTGTGAAATCCGAAACCTTCTTTGTACTACTTCAAGTGCAACAAGAAAAAAAAAGAAGTGGGCATGAGGAGCAGCGTGTTGTGCAGTTGCTGTGTGCGTGGGGACAACTTGGGGATGTTATTTGCATGATGCATGATGATGGAAGTGTGTGTGGTGGCCTACAGTACATTACAGGGACCATGTTTTCTGCAATGCACTTGGGGATGCTGCAAGGTAACTCTTCAGAGCAGCATATTTCCTGACTTGTGTCTTTAAATGCAGTAGTAAAGTAAGAACAGCCTGTAGTGAATTTGTATTTTTTTTGTTCAGATCTTTGGTTGCTGATGAATGAATTACCTTGGCTGCAGAGCCATTGATAAAAAGTCTATGCAAGCTGCTGTGCCTGCTGCTTGTGACAGCGGATGAGTGGAACCGCCTCTGATGTATTAAAATCACATTCAGATGTAATGATCATGCACGGGAGACACAAACAGATGTAGGATTTGGCTTCTTTAACAGCCGGATGAGGTTAAAGTATTACCCTCAGATCGGCTCTTTATTGTCCCACAAGAGAGAAACGGTTGAAGCTAAAATGATCGACTTGTTTATTTACACCGAAATGCGTCCAGAAGTTAGATAAGATTCTTAATTCAGATTCTACAGATTTGGTGCAGATGAGCCTTGATGAGTGGACATCATTTTAAGAAGTCGTGTGGAAAACACATAGGTGACTGTGTGTGAACGCACCCGTGACTCCTTTGACAAAATAGTCCGAGGGCCTTTTGCAGCTGTTAAGTTTATCAGCCCAGCAGTGGAATCCAGGCTATCACATGACTGAGCAGAAGCTATAGACTGGGTTTCACCGCCGCTCACAGGGGACCGTATATGTGCGTAGAGCGTTTGCCGTATTGGCCGGATTTAAAGTCGGTTTCAAGACACAATCTACTGCCTCTCCCTAAAATGACATTTACAGAAGCGGTGATCAAATTCACCCACGCTCTGCTCTAAGTGGATGTGTGCTGAAGGAGGCCTGCTGTGGTCCAGGATCACCGGTGCTGTTCTGTCTGAGGCTTTGTGTCTCTGTACGTGGTGTTTTTGAACAAAAGGATTAAACACAGGTGACAATTTTAAAAGAGTCTTGCAGAATAACCTGCTGTTTGATGCACAACTCTGTGTGAATGGTGCTTCTAGGATTTACCTGTTCTTTAATGGTCCTGCCTCCCAGAATAAAACTGAACATATTGCCATTTTATCTGAGGCTGCTGGTGAACTTTTTTTTTTGCTGCGAGGGATGACATTCCTGCACAGTTTGCTCTTCTCATGTTTTTTTGTGTGTTTCAAAGGCCCTCGTGATGGAACAGCTTTGGCATGCCTCCTGTGGAGGCTTTTGGACCTCTCTTATTTGTTGACATTACTCTGATCCTCTGCCAGTCTCTGGCTTTCTCATGCTCACAAGAAGAATATCTCTCTTTCTCTTTTTTTCCTCTTTTGTCTTTCTCCTCCGAGTTGGAGAGGGGTGATAGGAGGACACAGAATAACACAGGGCATAATGAAAGAGCGTGCAGAGAGCGAGAGGAGGATAAAAAGATGAGAGTGAAATGAATGATGCCTGCCTGGCAAGAGGAGGTGGGAGGAAGTAGGGCCAGGGATTCTGGGAAAAGCAGAGAGAGCGAAAATTAATGTGTGTGTGTGTGTGCGCAACGTGCAACGGCCATTTACGTGCCATTTAGTGGACCACAGACGGACCTCCTATCTCCCAGCTGTTAGGATGCTCCGCAGGGTCCGGCACACAGGAGCTATTGTTCCTCCTCTTGGCCAGGCCCACAGCTCCATAATGCTGCTTCTGTCCACGCTCTCAGCCGGTCTGACAGAGAGACACCAGTGCACAGTGTAGCCCGTCTGACTGGTGCTCCTTGTGTCTCACTGCCACTGCCTCCACCACTTCCCAGGAGTTTGTGTGTCTGTGTTTCTTAAACCTCTTTTTTTAACCTGCTTTTTGGTTATGGGATACTGTCCTCATTCTCTTGTTTGTTTTTGTATGTTCCAGTACTCCCCCCCCCTACAGCTCCAGGAATAGTCACAGCCTGCCTTATCCTAACACTTAATTCTTTGGCCTTATCTTGCTCTGGAACAAGGGCAGGAGACGATATCTGAAATAAAAAGTATTTCAAAGTTAATTATAACGGAGAGGAAAATGAAATCCGCGACTTCTTAGAGCCTTAAACACTTTATGAGAAGCGTAGATATTTAGTCACAGAGCACCATAACTTGATCTCTCGCCTAAAAATCAATATTTACCACTTAAACAGCTGTACAGTATCATACAGAAACCATTTCTTCTCGCTCTTCTTGCAGCGTTCCATCACCTTTATTTCACCTTATCATTTTCCTCATCTCTGCATCTTTTTCTTTCCCCACTATCATGTCTGTCCTCCCTCTCTCTCTGTCTCAAGTGGAAAGTAAACACGAGGAGTTATTTCCCGTCTCTATTCAATCACTTGTTCTCGCATCTTTTTCAGTCTCTCTGCCTTCGTGTACGTGTACAGCAGGTCCAGACTCACTGAGATGCTGCCAACGAGTCCGACCACAGCTGCTGTGTTTAAATACGAGAGTTCTGTCACTCAGCACATCGCTCAAGGCTCTGATGAGTTTTAGAAAGGATTTGGCTTGCTTTTATACAGTTGAGTCTAGCTGCATTTCATATCTGTCAGCTGCAGCTTGGGGAGTAGAAAGGGTACGCTCACGCTCTCCAGCTTGAAAAATAAATTTATTTGTTTAAGCAGAGAACTTTAGTGTCTTAACAGTCTATGGTACCGAGCTGATAACAAGGAAAGGGTTGGAGGCCCTGCAATATTAGGCTTAGAATATCCTGTTAACCTCCTCCTCTGCCTCTGAGGACTCCGCGCTGTATCCTGCATAAAGGATCCCTGACGACTGGTCTTTCAGTAATAGCTAGGTATTTGGGAAATGAAGCATCGTGGTGTCCTGTGACTGACCTGGCTTATGCTGCCAGCTGAAAGCCAAAATGAGCGACACAATGGAGTAAACTATGGGGCGTTGAGGCCACTCCTATGGTGTCATGTGTACATTTGGATGGCAAATGTAGTCTGATACCTTTTATTCAGCACAGTGCAGCCTTGATCTGATCTGGAGCCATGCACAGGTAGCATGTACAGCTATTTATGTGTATGTCCATGGTCAGGGTGTTTGTAATGAGCAAACTAGCTGAACTGTAGTGTACTTGCTCTTTTCTGTGTTTATCATTGGGTCTAAATGCTGACTCCTAAATGGTTTCTGCAGCTGCCTGTGTTTGGATTTGAATATTCAAAGTTGACCGAAGTAGTTAACTCCGTCACGATGGGGCAGCACAACAGCATCTTGTCTTTGTAAATCTTCTTCTTCTCTGCTCTCTTTCCGCTCTTTACCGATTGGTTCTCGTTAAGCCGGAACGGCCGACGGACGCCCCGGTCACTGTGGTCATGTGTCGTGATTGATGGGAGGCTGGAAAAATGGGAGGCGAGGCACGTTTATCACATCCACATCTTGAATCCCTCTTGTCAGGACTCGGATGTCTGTATTCAATTACAGACGTGCTGAATTTTCATCAGGATTTTTCACAAGCGGTGGTTTTTTTTCTTCTCTGTTCTTCGCCTTGTGCGAGGTGAGAGCACGAGGAAGGAGGTAGAGGAGGGAAAGACGCTGAAGGATTAGAGGCAAGAATGACAGAAAATAAAAGAAGCAGTGGGCTGTTTGTTGGTACATTATGTACTGCATCGTTTCTTTAGTTTATAGCCCTTCTCTTATCTTCTTTGTCATGCTTGCTGAGTATAAACTGTCTAAAAACCACAAAAAAAGAGGACAAGAGCGCCACTACAGCTTGTTAAAAGATGCTAAAGGGATCAGAAGAATGGGATGAGAAAGAAAAGGAGAGCAACAGGGGAAGTAGCATTTTGGTTTCCCAGTGCGTTTGTCCACGGCTTCGCAGCAGGGAGCGCCTGTGCACACCGTCAACTGCAGCCTTAAATTAGGAGCCAATATTTGGCTGTTCATTTACAGCTCACAGCAAGGATCCAGCTCTGCTCTGGATTTGCATGAGGCCCAAGCACAAGGCTCGTCTGATTTGTGCTGGATGGAAGCCCAGCAGAGGCTGTGAAATTTACTCACGGAAGTGGAGGCAAGCTCGCCTTTCCTTTGTCTTTGATAGCGAGCAGGAAATGCCAAATTCACTTCAATCCTCTGCAAGACAACCTGCCCCAAACCGTCGTACTGAGCAACCAGCCGATCGGCGTTATCGATGCTTATCATGCAGACATTCTATCAGCTGATCAGATAGCTCCAGAACAGGGGTCAGGTGGAGGTTAGGAAAGTCTAACAGGTGACAGACACACCTGCTCAGGATACAGTCAGTGGTAACGTAGAGACACAGAGGTGGTGGGTGTTTGTTGAAATGACAAGATGATAAAGCAAAGCAAGTCATCTCATACTAGCTATGGGAAATACGCAGCAGCTCCTTACATAACTGTCATTTATAGTGTGTCAGGCCGCTCTTATGTAAGAGAGGAAATTATTAGCACTCCTATACATTAGCAATGATAAAGAGATGCAGATGACCGTCATGTTTCTGGACTCTGACAGCGTCCATAGGCGTCGCGTCTTTGTCCTTGATCTGGAGCGGCGGTGATCGGCGTGCGTTGGTGCTCACGGCTGAATGCTTGTGTATCATGCACGAGATCACACTGCTGCATCTTTTTGTTTTTCATGTTGACTGGACCACAAGATGGCGGATGTGTTAATGTGATTCACTGCCTTGGAGGTCAGAGTGCAGCCAGTCAGCCAGCTAGCCGGCGAGCTGGAGCTGTGAACCGTCATCTTCTTGACACAGCCGCTCACCGCGGCGCTGCTGGCTGTGGGAACGCAGAACGGGCCGAGAACCCTGCATGTGAATAAGACTGTGGCAAAAAGCACGTGTGAGTTTAGCAGAAATCTTCATTATTATTATTGCATTGATGTGAATGGTAGATTGTCGTAGAACATTTACCACGGCAGGAGATGCTTTCCTTATTCTGCGAGAGAGAAATATTGATGGTGTTTATGTGGTCGTGCCCGGCTGGTTGGCGGCTCCATCGCTGTCTTACTCCATCACTTCACTCGTGCATTTGCATTCCCATTTACTTGGTCTGTCGACGACACTTTCATCGCATACCACCAACAGTCGAACGCGACAAATATTGCACTCGAAGATCTGTCATCTTTTCTGCACTTTAAATGAACGATTTAAGGCTGAATTCTGACCACACACGTTGTCGCACAAGCAGCAGGATATGATTGCAGCTGAAAACCTTAACTACCATGATTGGTTGTTGCTTTGTGTTTTTCATTTTTCCTTTTTTCTTTTTTTTCTTTTCTACCCTCAGTGCATTAGGAGAAAGGTTCACTTCACCGGCTGCATTCAAAGTACAGCCCGGATGACAGGTGTTTTGGCTGGTGCACCAGTTTGATAAATAACACGGACATCTCTCGAGGCAGAATCTGAAATGGAATCTGAAGCAAAGAGAAAAAGACTTTTGTAAATCCGGCCCTGACTATGTGCTACAGATGTGCTTTCTCAACCCTGAAGTGTGGAGCCGAGAAAGACACGTTATGATATTGTTTTTGTTGCAGCCGGAATTTATGTCCCCAGATTTTGGACGCTCGCCAGCTTCCTTATCGACCCTTTTTTAATACGAGTTGTAAAGTTAAATTCAATAGGGTGGTGGTCAAGCAATCACACAAGCGTGTACGTGACACACAAACGCACCACGGCGATGTGGACCGCAGTCGCAGCAGGCAGTTGTTTGGCAGCTACTGCTATTGAGAGCTTGTTTACATCCTGCTGTGAACCAGCTCATGTGGTCATCTTGTCATAATTAATCATTTGTTTGGAATAAAAAGCACTTTGGGTCAACTGTATATAAATAAAGGTGAATCGACCTGACCCCAGCAAACGAGCACGGCAAAAGGAAAAAGGGTGGACGGTTATATAGCAGTTCTCTCTGATCTTTCCATTTTTAATCAGTCCCAACACCCACTTTGCGAGGAGCAGGGAATGGCAGAGGAGATATGAAGCAAAATGCCATCCAGGCTGTACACCAAAGAACTCCATATTGCAAAGGTCTGTGTTTGCTTAATCAGCCCTACAGCTGGTTAAATGCCAGACCAGTGTTAAACAAGCGTGGCGTGAGCTGCCTGGAGGAGAACCGTCCTCCTGAAGCCAGCAGCCCACATGGGTCCATCCTGAAGTGTAGGATAAGGTCAAAGAGTCATTCCACTGTTGTGTGTGTGTGTGTGTGTGTGTGTGGTTATATAAATGTTAGTGGTAACTGGAGGCAGGAGCCTGGTTTGCGTAGTGAAGCCTCAGGAGGACAGATAGGTGTTGACAGACAGGCCTGGCTTCACTGCTGGGACTGCTGCAGAGCTTCTCTCCCCCATCTGTCTCACTCTACATTATTCTTTACAAGCCTTTCTGCGTGTTTATTCTTCCCATCGCTTTCTTTTTTTCCCTGTCTCACTCCTCTCCTCTCCTCTCTGTTGCTCGCATAGCTGTATATTCCTCTCCTTCCTGTGTCCCACTTTACATCAACCTGAGCTGCACACTTAGTGCTGCTGGCTGCTTTCAACGAGGCCGATGATGACTCTCAGGTTTGCGGTCAGCATTATGTCTCAGCTGGACGGCGGCCATGTTTGAAGGATTTGCCAGATTGTTATTATTATTATTTTTATATGTAAATTTACAGTGAGTTCAAGGAAAGGCAAGTAAAGGGAAAGAAAGGAAGCAGTTGTTGCATTAAACATTTGAATAATGCAGCACAACAATAATACCTTTTTAATTTCATCCAAGATCTCTAATAAAAAAATTTGATCTATATGTCAGGAAGCGTAACTGGCCTTGCTGCCTCACCTGTTGAGCTGTTTCTATCCTGTGTGTAGCGTCTACAAACCTCTCAGCTTTTAGCCTGTTCATGACATCGCTGTGTTTTGTGTGGATGTCCAAATGAAATCAGATCCTGGTGATAGCTGAGTGATGACACCAGAAACATTCCTGGTGTTCGTTTAGCTCATTACATGCCACATCCACAAACTGTGCTTCATGAAGAGACAGAATAAACAGAAGATCTCAGTGGTTTTTGGTATGAGAAGAACCAGGCGTGAAGAGATGCGAGTCCTGACAGGATCTGAAGTGAAGGAGCTCTCATTGTGTGGAGGATAGGAAGAGGTGGACGGCGAGCCAGCTGAGTAGGTGTTTATCTAATTGCAGCAGGACCGAGAGCGCTTTAGGTTGTAGAAGGATGCAGTGGCGGCTGTGATTGACAAGGGCACGGTGACTCAGATATCCTCACACACTCTGTCATGGGAGCTGTGATGAGGGGGACGGCAGACAAGCCAACGTCTGACTGACCGTGATAGATAACAAAGAACGGTGTGGGAGCAGAGATAACAGCTGCTATGGATTCTGTCTCTCTCTCTTGTGTTGTTACTTGTGCATTTGTACTCGCAAACACACACCACCGTCCTCACTTAATGCTGAAGGGAAGACTCAGGGCTTGAAATATGCCCACTGATAAGAGGGAAGGGGGGGAACAGAGGCGACCGAGGGGAGAGAATACACAAGTGAGAGACTTTCTACCTGCAGGAAGAATTGGATTTTGCTTCCCTTTCAAGATGTGTGGATTGGAGACAAGCAGAGAGCCACACAATGCCTGGTGAAAGCCGAAAGGAAAAGGGACCAAAAGGTGCTTTGTCTCCATCCTCTCTGTCCCGTTGTCACCTGTATTGCCTTTTCTACAGACTGTATTGGGCCTGATCTAATGATCAGAACGATGAGGATCAGTGGAGTCTGTGTGTGTCAGCTGTGAGGATAGAAGACTGTGTTGTCTCAGTTGTGATCCTCTGGACTCAGTCGCCATCTAAATATAGCGAATTGAATCATCCAGACACCTTAAGTAACAGTCTGCCACAGTCTAAAAATCTTTTTTCTGCTGCTCGGATAAACTGTCTGGCAGGCATGGCCAATCAGTGTCTTCATCATTATTCAATATAACAGCAGAGTGACTGAATGGCCGAAGCCTTAATTGACTCTTTCTTCTACTGTACACTTAGTACAGGCCTGTTGGAGCACATTTTGCCTCCTTTAGCCCCTCTTTGCTCTGTAGAGATTCATCCTTTCCTCCGCCCCGGGTTGTTCTCCATTTGCATGCAGAGAACGTTCACTCACCGCTTTGCCTTGCAGGGGGATTGTTTTAAGCACAGCTTTTTAGGACAAGTGTGGGTGCACGAGGTAGATGGTGGTGTGTGTGGGGGGATAAGATGTCAGGAGACACAGGTCACACAATGCCTGGAGCTGACCTCCTGACCCCTGCTGTGCAAATGTTTCTAAAGATGGAAAAAGGCCCCGAGGACAGCGACCAACCTGCTTATCGCCTTCAGCTGGTGTGTGGCCATGCTGGTGTTTGAGAAGCGTTAGCACCAGAATGTGATGTCCAGTGTTTGGCAGTGGTGCACGTTTTACTCCAGATTTAAAGATGTTTCTGAAGTTAAGATTTACTTTTGACACAATACTGGCACTTTTACGGCGTTAATCTTTAAATGAATAACCCCGACCAATACACAACCGGCATGGGACTCTGGTTTGACCCACACTGGACCAGTCCATCACAGAGCCCTGCCTCTTACTTTTAACAAAGTGTAGTTGTGTCTTGTTCACTGATACACCCAAGGAATACAATTGAATTCAATATTTAGCAGATAAAGGTTTCAGTTTCACCTGTCTGTCTGTGAATGTCATCAGACAATGCATACATTGAGCCAATAAAAATCTAAAGCCACACCTGATGTAAATGTGATCATCATCACCCTCAGAAGTCTCCTTATGCTCCACTTATATCACTTCTACTTGCCAGCACGTCAAGCACTGTCTGCAGCAGGCACTGAATCTACTTAATTGTGCCAAAATGGCATTTTTTCAACTATAATTTCATTTTGACGACGACGTCACACGGAGCCAAACATACAGAGTGGAGTGAGTGGTGAGCAATAATTAGAAACCGTGTGCATAATCACACTACAGTTCAGGTCATTTGGGCCAAATGTTCTCCCTCATATGCCTCAAGATGTTGCGGTAGAACTCTGCCATGACAATCCCATCATGGCCGACTCATTCCTGGTGAATGCACGTGTGACCGTGATGCGTTCTGTGCAACATGAGCCGTCCCCAAACTTTTTGATGGCACTATAGATATGCACACTTCCTCCACATGTGCATGCTTTCTGTGTCTCTCTCTTCTTTGTAACATGTTCATTCATCCAGTTGGTTAAACTCTAGTTAAACATAGATATCAATAGTTATTTTTTTCTGCCCCTGATAGCAACGCCTACTCACCAAAGATCAGGATACCGATCCAGGTTCGCCGTGCTACAGTAATGTTAGAGTACAGCTCATGACGTGCTTGCTCGTGCCCGCACTGTGTCATTAGAAAAAGTTCTAGTTAGCTAAGTGTGGCTGAATCAGTCAAGACTCGATCAAACCAGCACTTGGTGTCATTCCAGTGGTCAGGCCTGCTGTTCTGTACCAACTGGCACCGCCTCGGGCCTCCCCACAGCAAGGGCACCTTCGCTAACCATCACTCTCGTGGTCTGCAGGCACTTCATTCCCAGAATCATCTCCCCTGCACAGATACAGACTGTGACATTGCACACAAACTCAAGAGACAGCTTTGAGAGGTTTGCACAGCTGCCCTGGGCACTGTCTGATCGGTGCAATTTATCCCACAAATCCTGCCTGCTTTCCCTCTTGTCTCTCCTCCTCACACATCCGCCCCTTCAGTTGCTGCCAAGCCCCACTGAGTTCACTGAAGACTTGTGAATGGGTTGTTTAATCTGTTGTTGGGGTGTAATCGACACTCCCCTGCCAGTGTTGGTTTTCAGGGTACAGGCAGTGGGTCTCATGCCTAGATTCTGGCTCGATGGTTTC
>NW_007579030.1:98049-101607 GCF_000690725.1 Stegastes partitus | reverse complement strand
TTTAGGCTACGTGTAGACGGGGCCTTAGTTACACAAGGTGATGCACGGTGGAAAGAAAAGAAATGAACTGATAGCTGTCGTCACTATTAAAAGTTGCACGAATATGGTGGACGTCTTTCTGAAGTGGGAGATTTGTGTGTGTTTTGTTGCCTGTATTTACACATTTCTAGTGGTGCAGTGGTGCAACAGAGACTGAAATACATTTTGCCTCCGAGCTATAGCTCAAGACTTAAAAAAGAAAAAAAAAGAAAAAAAGAAGCAGTTTCTAAGCTTTTCATCTTCTGACCATGACGTGGTCTTAGATGTAGATCAAAGGAAACTGACAGAAGAACAATTCATCCACAACAGGCCCAATTTGCACCTTTGCACCCACGTTAGGTGGAGGGCTGATGGAGTTACCAGCATGAAAAGGTGAGCGCTCAAAGGGCACGACGCAGAAAAGCAGCGGTGCCATAACTCGTGATTCATGTCACTTTGTGCTCACGGAATAACTGCTTTTGACACGTTCCCCTCTGGGATATTTACTGCAGCCAGATGAATGTCAAACAGTACGTCACAGCGCATCGTACAATATTGAATCACAAAGCCTACTGTACTGCAATATATGGAAAAAAATTGCAGTATCAATGAAATATTAGCTCCCACTCCCCAGTCGAAATCCTCTCTTATTTGTTATGCTGCTTTTCTCGCTCTGAAAAAAAGCAGAACCCCTGGTGTGGACTCAGGCATTGATCTCAATGAGAGAAGATGATCTCTCTCTGCCTTTCCCTTGATGCCACCCACACTGCTTTTTTGTCTTGTTTTTTTTTTTTATTATTTTTTTTAAACTGTGCCTTCAGCTTCCCCTCTCTCTCTCTCTCTCTCTCTCAACCCACGTCATCTCTCCTCCTCTCTGCTGCTCCGTCTGGACGGCCTCCATCTCTGCACAGGAGAACTTTTTAACATGCAGCAGAAGGTAATAGTCGTCCAGAGACTTGAAACTGTCCTTTATATATAAACAAAACATTAAAACATTTACCTGTGTTATTATGTAGCAGGAAAGACGGGATCCATCTCCTTTGATGAAGCTCGGTTCTGTATTATTGATGAGAAAACACCCTTCTAACTTCTACTGACTACCATCAGACGATGGCACGAATGGAATTAAGTGTACAGAGCGAAACACCTTTAAAAACATAAATCCTCAGACTTCCCACTGCATTTTTTTTTTTTGTCTGAAACGGTTCAGATGTTCCTGCCGAGAGGCAAGAATGTATGAAGAAAAGCAAAAGCAGAGACACCAAGGACATCCGCTGTGGTTGCAACTGGCATTAGTGACTCACTCCTTTGTTTGCCAGGAACCATAAAACAGGAAAAGAACAAAAAGGAAAATTTTAGTGTTGCGTGTTTGAAGAAAAGAGTTAAGATCAGCAGAGGTGAGCAGGCTGAGGAAGAATGTGACAAACACTGCAGAAGATGAATACGAGCCTCGGTCCAACAATAACACGACGGGAAGAAGTGAAGCAGCAGCTGGGTTTGAACAGAACCGAAGCTTGGACCTCACGAACAGTAAAGGAGAAACCAAAATACACTCACAGTTAAAATGGAAGTCTTTGAATTGAGAAACTTTGTTGGCACGCCTTCAAGGTCCTGTTTTCTAAATGCTAAGCTAAAAAAGAGCCACTGAACATTACTCCTCAGTGCTGATAGGCTTTGATGCACAGTGAGCATCCGATCCGATGGGCCGGATGTTGCTCGACACCACGGACTGGTGGCACGGGCCGCACATTCCTGAACTAAATTATTTAAACATATCGATACTGATAGTTAGAAAAAATGTCAGATCTAGTATTTGACCCCTACTGAAAAACATCCAGAACACATTAAAGCTACATCATCTAACGCCGCACCGTAGCGGATATGCAACAGAACATTTATGGCCCAAAGCCATGTTCGCCAACGTCAGAATTTCACCGTCCAGACCGTCTGTCCAGTTAATGAGGGAGGTTTGCCCCAGTTTTACTAAGTAGCCATCTAAAAGGAATGTAGAAATAAAAAAAAACAGTTTTTATTTGTAAAAAAATCCAATCATGGCCGTAGCTGGAAGCGGAGAGTTGCGACGGTTACATAAGCCCAGTGTAGCGCCGTGCCCTCCGACTGCCTCGCCGCCTGGACTGAATAGCGCTCCTGTGCCTTGGGCTTGGAAAGATGCATGTGTGCTTACTTTTGTTTTGCTTTTTTTTTCTTTCTTTCTTTGTGTGTGATGGGGTTTTTTTTTGTCGTTTGAGCTGACAGGGGTTTGTTGCAGCGGTGAGTTTGTGTGCATGTCCTTCACGTCTGTATGAACAGGGAGTTGGTATAATGAAATTTCCCTCACAGGCCAAACAAGCGCAGCTGCACAGTGCAGGCAAGCAGACATTTATTATTGAGCAGCGGGCTTTCATTATTCATACCAGTGGGTTTCTGTGCACTCAGCAGATAAACTTCTTTGAGTCTGTTTGTTCATCAGACACTTTACTCATTGATGTTGGCACACAGATGTCCATGAATATTTAGTTGTGCACGTCTACAGTGGGATGAAGCATGTTCGCTAAATGACTGTCTAAAGTGATCTAATCTCTTTGTAAAAAATAAAAAAAGAAAAAAGAAATACAATGTGCTCTGTGTCCAAGCACTGGCTCAGGAGAAGGTTCCTCATTGATCATGCTCTGAATATAAAGGACAGTGGACAGACAGCCACTGTGGAGGCACAGTGACACAGAATGCAAAGTTTCACTCCTTTGCAGTCTTTTCCAAAGAGGTCTCAGAAAAGAGAAGATAAGGGGAAGCTTTATGTTGTGTAGCTGCTTAATATCGGGCGTGGAAATGGTTTATTGTTCTGATAATATCGTGTTGGATGCGCACTGGCACAGCTTTGGCTTCATTGTAAATCTGAGTAGAATAAAGAGACTCCAGCCGATTGCACCCAGTGATTGTGATTCCAGTTACCCAACGTTTTTTTTTTTAATTCTATTTTTTATGTTGTTGTTGTCTGAAGCAGTTCCTGAAGCTTGTTTACAACTGCCAGGCAACATTATAATAGTGCCCAGAACCAGACAGCCAGTGGATCTGTGCCGTCTGAGTACCTGGGGAACATCCAACGTTCCAGGAGGCCAAATTCCATCAAACCCAGATACAGTAACGTAATGCTCAATCAGCGCCTTGCTCGTCGTCACTGCTCGGTTGGTGCACGTGGACTGTCGGGCCCAAACTGTTGAGTTCAGGTGAGGCCAAACAACAAAAGAAAGTCTCGAGCTTGAATAGAAAGAAAAAAGTTGTGCACTGCTACAGAGAGCAGCTTTTGTTTGTGCACGAGTTAGACGGCGTGTCAGAAAGGACATCACGAGAAACAGTGCCGTCAACAATTCTGAATTATCGAGAAAAGGAAATAAGCTTATTATGTACCCATATCCCCACGAGCACTCTTTAAAGTTCCCCACTAGCAGCAGACCTAGTTAGCATCGCTGTCTGAGCCCAACCTGACAGCACCGGTGCTGCAGGTGTATTTTTAGCCCCACAACAGGAAGTGTGTGTGTGTGT